>NW_017731539.1:556700-593533 GCF_001890085.2 Hipposideros armiger
AGTGCAAGGAGGGCATTCTCTCTCTGTTTCATGTCAGCAAAAGCCAAAAGTGCCCTACCTGGAGCAAGGGGAACACAATGCATTTATTTGCCTTCTAAAACACGCCACAGAGTAGCAGGAAATGCACCTACCAGCTTGTAACCCTGGCTCTGCAGTTCTTAGCTATGAGGCCTTAGGAAAATCATTTGCCACTTCGGAGTGTTTGTTTTTTCATCATCTGCAAAACTTGAATAATAACAATAGCTTTGTTTTTGACTGATGAATTAAATGATATCCTGAAGGTTGTATGAAAGTTCCTGACTCTTAGTAGATGCTTTATACTAGAAGCTAGGCTGGCAGGGCAGACTTGCTTTGTGTCATGGAATTGGTAAGAAGGTGCCTGGTTCTCACTGAGCTGGAGGCAGTGGGGAGACGCTGGCCCAGGGAAAGGGAGATGTCAGTTCTGGGGCATTTTATGACACTGCTACCTCCCATCGCTATCTCAAATCATGAGTTAGACAAGTTGATCAACTGGGTCACTGATTCAGGGACAGAAATCCAAAGGGATTCAGGTTACTACCTGAAATGATGATTCCTAAACCCAACTGCTCAGGCTAATAACCTGGGACAGCTGTTAAAAGTGCAGGCTACTAGGCCCACCCATGGCTCTGTTACATTCAGCCTACCACAGGGACCAGGAAGCCATATGCTTAATACCTACCCCAGGAGCCTGAATCAGCATTTGGAACCCTGTGTCCCCTGAGGCCTGTCAGTTTCAACACACAGAGCCAACACTCCTTTATTTGTCTGTCCCCTGAAAAGGGATTTGCAAGCTTTTGGAGTCTGATTTGCTGCCTCCCCAAGTAAGATCAAAAGGAAGAGTTTGTAGAGAAAATTATTGTGTAAACAAGGAAAATGTTCAGCCTGCTGAAGAAGAAAGGTCAACAAATGGTTCCCAAGCAATTATAAAAGCCACTTTGTATGCAAATACTGCGGCTAAACTGGGGATGTACTAATTACAAATTATTCTTATCTCATCTGCAGAGCTGTTCCAGATGTTCAAATTCATGTTATAAACCTGTGCCCTGCTCAGGCATCGGAGGTGTCTTGGGGAAAACCAGGGCCATCACCTCAGCCTTTGTGCTTGGGGGATCTCCTGGGGCCAGGAGGTGACACTCCTCAGGGAATTCCTTAAGGATAGGGGGTGAGGATTCTTATCTAAATGTGAACTAATGGATGGCCCTGCTTTCCTACTTACACACACACTCTTGGCTCTCCCTTTATTGGTTGGATTTGTGATTTTTCCTCCAGTTGCCCCACTAGTCAAAGGTCCTCGACTCCTTATGCCTAGATTAATGCTCTATTAATGGCAACTATTACCCCCTTTCTTTTTCTGGTATCATTTTCTTTCTTTATTAAATTCTATTTTATTATGATAAGACACTTAACATGAGATCTACCCTCTTCGTAAAATTTTAAGTGTACAATACATTATTGTTGACTGCAGGTGCATTGTTGTACAGCAGATCTCTAGAGCTTATTTATCTTGCTTAACAGATTTTATGCCAATTGATTAGGAACTTTCCACCACACCACCCCACCAGCTCCATCATTCTGCTCTGATTCTATGAATTTACTTATTTTATATACCTCATATAGTGGAATCATGCCAGTATTTCTTTCTGTAGCTGGTTTATTTCATTCGCATAAATTGGAAGAACAATTTTTACCTCTTGAAGAGCACTTACTAAGTACCTGACACTGCTTTAAACATTTCACATGCTTTATCTCGCTGAATACATGAAACATACATGCCTTACAGGTGTAGGAAGTCAGGTTCAGAGGTTAAATAATATGGCCAATGTCACACAATGTCAGACAACTGAGATCTAAGTGTAAAACCCGGGGTCTTAATCATGCTACTCTACTGCCCCGAACCTCTACCTACAATAACTCTATTTTATCCACAGCTTTTCCATAGGCTAAACTCTTTGGCATTTGGCTTGCAGATTTATTGTCTATCAACAAGAAAGACAACATTTGCTGGTCCATAGTGATGTGCCAGGGACATTTCCAAGGGCTCTCCTGCATTATTGCATTCAATTCTCACAAGAACACTATGAAGCAGCTTGTATTATTATTATTGTCATTCAATCTAAAAAGAAACTGAGCCCAAGAGCTTTGCTCAGAGTTACAGAGATCATAATTGTTGAGTCTGGATTTGAACTCAAGTTTTCTGACTACAAACCCTGAGCATGTAACCTTCCAGCATATTTCCTGCCCTCTGTAATTGTCAGTATCTTTTATCACACACCACATCCAGGTTCACCTACTTACCAGTTTCTTATGTAACTCAACTCTTTCTACCTCAGAATTATGGGTTGGCGCTTGTCCTGGAAACTGAGTCACAAACTCCAATGCTAAAAGAAAGCAAGAAAGAACTAGCAAGCTGTCTTGCATGGAGCAGTTTTTGCTCAACAGTTTTTGCATGGAACATGTCTTGCTCAAAAACTATTTGTGGAGTTATCCAATAGGAGGGTTGGAGACAAAGGTATTTCCACTTTCAGCTGTTCTTTTACATATTATTGTCAGAAGTCATTCCTCACTTCCAACCTTGCCTTTGTTTTGCCTTCTGACACTATGGAGTGCCCTAAACTCTCCATTGTTCAAATGGCCTTCAATTCCTGCCTCTCATTTGATGTCTATATTTGGGGAACCCCAGGTCTGGCTGCCCTCACACTCCATCCCAGGCAGGACCGGCTGGGAAAAGAAGAAATGTTTCAAGTCCAGGTGAGAAGGCAAACCCTTAGCATGGGGCCAACAATCAGAGAGGCCTGAAGCCAAGTTCTAGGCAATTTTTAGGAGCAGAAAAATTTGGGAAGAGGTGAAGGAAAGATGCTCAGGCAGGCGGGGATTTGGTACCTGGAAGATCTGATGATGGACAACACTTGTCAAGGTAAGGCAGCATCTAGGGCCCTGTGACATCAAGTAGCTGGAATACAGGGAAAAGAGCAGGAAGTTCTAGGAACATGCTAGATATAGTCTTAGAGAACCGAGACCTGCAGATAGGTTGCCAAAGCAGGAAATTAAATGTAACAGGAAAAGATGGTAACTCAGTTCCAAGACATAGAATATAAGCTAGATCAGGATCAGTGGTCAGGATGAATTAGGGGTAACCATCACTGAGCAGATGACCAAAGATTCTGTAAATTCTCACCTGTGAGCATTGGCAGATAAGGTTTAGGGCAAGATATAAGACTACTTTTGGTTGCCCACTAAGTTTTACCTCTCTTATACCTCTCAAATTATACTCTTAGTCTATCAACACTGATTCCCCATTTTCTGCTATCTCCAGCTCAACGTCTATGTCTGATGTATAAGAACCTCTAGATAGTAGCCACACCCAAATATTTAATTTCTCATACCCTCTGAATTATACCCTCCCTACAGGACAATTGATGTTCCTAGGATATGTATGCATCCTGTGAACTCTGACCTAAACCTCACTATCTATGGAGAGGGCTCTGAAGATTCACTTGGCATAAGAAGAAAGGACCCTGGAGTGAAGCAACTGTCTATGGCATAGACCTATCTTTGATGAATTAGGAAATACCCTCTCTTAGTCCTGAGAGGACACTTCTTACAGTAGCCACAGATGCCTTCAAGTCTCATTGTACTGACTTAATAATATTTACTGGTATGAGATGATTCACGCTTGGCTCAAAAGGATATCTTTTCACAAAAGAAAACATTTTCCACAATATTCTCTAAGGATAAAATCCTCCTATCACCAAAACAATTTTTTTTTTTTTGGCCAAAAGCAGAGATTGGGAAAGAGGGGTATTAAAGATACAGAGGAATGATCTGGAAATCCTACTTTTTTGCTGAGTCCTACATGTTTTTCTGCAGTGGCAACATCAGGTGACCTTATCTTCTTCTTCGGGGCTCTTGGCAGTCACCCACTGATGCCAGAAAGGTCCTAGTTGATCTAAGGATCTCCCAACACCGTGGTGCCAAGACTACCTCCTCCCAGCGTCCACTAAATGACAATATTGTTTCGTTTAAGAAGAGTATCCTAGGGGATGTAAATCTCAGCTCACAACATTAGAGCCCCCAGATAGAAGTCTTTATTGTTCCACAACTTAACTTCAATTGCAAGTTCCATTCTATTGGGGTTGGTGGCAGATATTAATCTTATTAATCTTAATTAAATTATGGGGTTGGTTTGACATTGCTTCCACCCCTTTCTTCAATGTTATATATAAATTTGGTTTTCACACATAGTCATAAGCATTGGGAAGATCCCAGTTAAACTTTCATCAAGGTTATCATTCACAGAACCCTTCTCAATCTCCTCTGGTCCTCTTACTGGCCCATATAGGTCTTGGCTTTGGCTTTTCTTGTTTCTGCCACAGTTACTAAAGAAAACTAAAATGTTTTCTGATATGAGAGACTGCAGAATGCCTCTGGGTGGGGAGTTAACTTTAAGAGCAATCCATGCCCTCTAAAAGAGGGATTCTTTGGAATGGCAGCCCCAGGGAGTGCTGTGATAGGCAACTGTGATTTCTGAAACACTCTAAAATCTTCTCCGCAAGTGACAGCAGGGGATTGTCCCAGCAGAGAAAATGATTGAGGAACCATTCATGTCAAGAAATCTCTGGGCTTAAGTCAGAGTCCTGGGGTTATGTAAAGTTTCAGCTAGAGGAGACTGATAGAGTCTTGAGAGGGTCTTTCTCAGAGCTTTGACATGAAAACCTGGCAGAATTTTTGGATAGGAAGTTCACAGAAGTGTGAAGACTCCCCCTGGGAGTTTCTTACTCTCACTCTAGTTCACAGGCAGCTTTCAACAATTCATCAAAATTACCATTTAAGTGTTCCTACCAGTTTATAGCTCCAGTAGCTTATGCTCCAGTTAAGTAGATCTCAGCTGTAACATTTGGGGCGTGCCTGTCTCCACAGATTTGTGGGGTAGCCATTGACCCTGCACCTGCAGTTCTCTGATGAGTCCAAGAAGAGTGCTTGATGTTCCGTTTGTCCAGCTTTTCTTGTTGTAACGACAAGAGTGATGCCTTTCAAGTTCTTTATATATAGTAGGAGTTCAAACTAATAGTCGCTAAGGATTTCCCCTATATTTCTTTCTATAAGTTTTATAGTTTTAGGTTTTACATTTAAATTTATGATCCATCTATTTTGAATTAATTTTTGTAGTTGATAAAAATTATTAATTGAAGTTATTTTTTTCTTTGTTTCCTTTCTTTTTTGCATATGAATATCTAATTGTTCCAGCCCCACATTTTGAAACAAACAAAAAACGATATCCTTTTTCCATTTAGTTGCCTTTGCACTATCATATTTACAATATTTAGTTTTTCTACTTATAAACATAGCATATTTCTTATGTATTAAGTCATATTTTAGGCCCTTTCATCAACTTTTTTATCTTCATGTAATTAGCATGTTTTATACTTGACTACTTTATATATTTCTGTGTTTTTTGTTGCTTTATATATTTTTGTATTTTTATATCTTTAAAACATAATTGGCTTTTTAAAATAATATTTTCTATCTAATCTTCCTTGGAATATAGGAAAGGTCCTGATTTTTATACATATTTTCTATATTATCAAATATTCTTGTTGGCTTTAGTAGTTTTTAGGTTAATTTTCTTGCGAAATACTTTCCATCTTTCTCTATGATCTGGTACAATAAGAGAATTCTCTATTCTTTCAAAATTTGAAATAACATATCTTTCAAGTAAGCTGCATCTTTGAGGACTTTTTATTTAATTATTTTTCTTCTCTTTAAATCAATGTGGAAAGTACATTTTTTCCAAGAATTTCTTTGAGGATTTCAAATTTACCTCCAGTGGGGCTTATATAGCAGTATGTTACTTTAAAAATACTGTGTATCTTTTTTTTTTCTTTTTTTTTATTGTGGTAAAATACATATAACACAAAATGTACTATCTAAACCATTTTTAAATGTACAGTTCAGTGGTACTAAATACATTCATAATGTTGTGCAATCCTCACCTCTATCCGTCTTCATACCTCTTTTTGTCTTATAAAGCTGAAACTCTATACCCATCAAACAATAACTTTCCAATTCCCACTCCCCCGGCCCCTGGAAACCACCATTCTGCTTTCATATGATTCTGACTGCTCTGAGTACTTCATATAAGTGGAATCATACAGTGCTAGTCTTTTTGTGACTGACTTATTTTATTACTTAGCAAAATATCCTTTAGGGTCATCCATGTTGTAGTATATGTCAGAATTACCTTCGTTTTTAAAGCTGAATAATATTTCATTGTATGTACATGTGTAACACATTTTACTTTTCGATTAATCTGCCAATAAACACCAGGGTTGCTTCCATGTTTCAGCTATTGTGAATAATGCTCTACAAACATGGGGGTACAAATATCTCTTCAAGACCCTGCTTTTATTTCTTTTGTATATATATATCCAGAAGTGAAATTGCTGAATCATATAATTCTTTTTAATTTTTTGAGGAATCACCATACTGTTTGCCACAGTGGCTATAACATTATGTATTCTCACCAACAGTGCACAAGGGTTCCAATTTGTCTACATCCTGATCTTGTTTTTTCTTTTCTTTTTTTTTGTAAAGGTGGCCATCCTAATAGGTGTGAGGTGGTATCTCACTGTGTTGTTGATTTGCATTTTCCTAGTGATTAATGACCTTGAGTTTCCTCTCATGTGTTTATTGGTCATTTACATATCCTCTTTGAAGAAATGTCTACTTAAGTCCTTTGCCCATTTTTTAATTGGCACTTTTTTATTTTTTTGGTTGTTATTGTTGAATTTTAGGAGTTCTCTATATACTCTTCATATTAATGCCTTATAAGATATATGATTTGCAAACATTCCTCTTTCTTTGGATTGTCTTTTTACTGTTGATATTATCTTTTGATGTTCAAAATTTTTTAAATTTTCATGAAGTCCAAATTTGTCTACTTTTTCTTGACTGTATCTAATTTTGTGTTACCCTTTTAATGTTTTGCTATCTTTTAAAATTATATTTTTCAGGTCATTTTTTAATTGAGATTCCTCCCCTCTCAAATGTACCAGATATTATTTTTTAAATTCTGTTTATTTAATTTTCCTATTTCATAATTCATTAACTTTTAAAATTTCATATATACACTTACTTTATTTTTTACATTAGTGTGTTAGAAGCTTATTAAGTTGGCTGCTTAATTCATTACTCTCATTCCTTATTATTTGAGAGAAAAAACACATAATACAGTGAATTTGTCCAATGATTCTGTTTTGGCCACACACCATATATTTTGATAAATACTGCTCCTGTTTTAGGTAGTTCCTAACAAGTTTATAATTATAGTTTTGCTTTCCTTTCAAATCCAAGGGATTTTTATGGAAATTGCCTGCTTAAAAAATAAATTCTTGTTTAATGTATATTAATGCAACCTCATAAATTATATTCAAAACGCTTTATTGGTCTACTTTATACACTAAAGAGTGACATAGATGTATTAAAATGTCCTGTTTTTCTGCAAATTTCTTTTCATATTTCATATGGGTTTTAAATATATTTTGATGTTATTAATTGGTATGTAAATCTGTTCTTCAGATGACAGTATTTATCAATTAAAAGTGACCCATTGTCTTATTTTGTACATTTTAAAATTTTACTTGATTTGAAATTAATAGTGTCATATTTTTTCTTATGCTTGACGCAGTTCTCTCGTTTTTGAAAGCTGTTTTACTTATAAAGAGCATATACTTAGAACTTTACAAACTGAGAGTTTTTTATAAAAGAGGGGTTATGATCATTTACACTCACTCTCTGCCTTGTTTGGGCCCCCTTCAGGGTAACTGAAAAGGCTTTGCAATGATTCTTTGAGTGACACTACCTCTCTGAGAAGCCACAGGACCTGCTCCGCCCACGTTTCCTTCCTGAGGTTCTGCTGAACAAAGGTAATAGGACCGGGAATAGGACCGATTTGGACTAGATGCCCAATCCAAAGAGAGCGTATGAAACGGCTGGACTCAAGAACTCAACGGGGCACCCTATACAGAGGAATAACTGGACAGCCCAATCACTCCCTCACTTGGTTGGAGTTTTAAAATAACAGAGAGAGAGTCAGCAATCAGGAGGAAGGTACAAGCCCCTGAGGACACACAGACCATGTGCAGAAGTCCTGAGGCGGAAAAGAGGAGATGAGAGCACCTAGTTGGCGACATCTGGGGATGCTGAGAGTACCGTGAATGGGCTGTTTGGGGCACTGGTGTGGGGAGCAGGGCACAAGCAGCTGACGATTGAATGACATTCCAGGTCCCCATCAAGTCTGCTGAGCTGGTGTCCTGAGCTCCCCTAATTCTCCTGGCCCCACTCTCACCTTAGGGCACCCAAGAGTGTCTGAATTTGTAGCCAAAGGGCCACAAATAACACATTGCTTCCCATTTTCTATTCATTATACTTCTGCGCTTTTTCCTTTATTGTTCCTCTTTTGCTATATGGAAAATATATTGTTTGATATTATATGCTCCAGAGAATTGAAAGGATTATGGCCTGTTTTGAATTCTATTAGTGAATATCCTTCAGGTTTTCAAAAATATAATTTTACTAAGTTTTAGTTGCTGTTCTGTAACTATTAAAATCGTGACTGGAATAGACTGTCTTGAGTCCTGTCTATACAAAGGGAGGGACTTAGCGTGGTCATATTACCCTGCCTTGACACTTCTTCTTTTAAAATATAAACTGGAATTTTATACAACTTGTTAATGAATCACTCTTTGTGTTTTATAATATATAGCTCATCTTTCAAATTCTTTGGCTTTTACATTAATTTTAAGTGACCACATTTACAAGAATGATGTAGTTTAAATTCTATGTTTAAGTGAATAAGCTATGTTCATTGTCAATCTTTTATATGTCAACTTCCACATTCTTTAGTACAATTAGCAAATAACTACACTGTGATTCATGGGTACCAAGAATTCTAAGCATATTAGAATAAGGACTCACTTAATTCTCATAATAGCCCAATGAGAGGAGTGTTACCATCTCCATTTTATAGATAATAATCAGAGACAGAGGTAATAACTTGTTCATAGTCACATGCCTAATTGTCAACAGAGCCACGATTTGAAATCCAGGCAGTGAGGTGCCTAGCCCATGTTTTCAGTAGCTCTGTTATGCTGCCTCTTATTTGTAAGCTCTTAGTTTTAATTAATTTTCCTATATGTCCTAGTGAGTTTTATTTAAAAACAATACTTGAGCAGTGCATTTTCTGAGTTCTCATATACCTAATAATTATTCTTTATTCCTTTCATTTATTAAATACAGATATATTTGTTTAAATGAACATGGAGCATATTCTTTAAACGAACAAACAAATCATCCTATAAACTTCATGTGGGCTGTCTTTTGGTAATCAGTCATACAAAGGAGAGGTCTGATATCAACTGGATTATTGTAAGATTTTAAAAACCTCGATTCTTATGCACAAGGTGGAAAAACATTATTCACAGAATAGCTTTCAGGGAGAGAACACTGTGTTCTTTTCAGTTTTTCTTTTCCTTTTCAAAAGAGACTATTGATAAACTGCTAGGGCTGGGAGGTGAGACTCTAAGAGCAAGTTTCTGTAGTAAAGGAAGCTGGTTAGACTGGCATGCATGAGGCAAAGGTGAGGAGAGAGGAGAGAGATGGGAGAAGAGGGAGGGGGGAAACGGAGGCAAGAGCCAGCGAGATGGCCCACGAGCTTACGTCATACCCTGCGATGGTTCCTTACGAGCTTTCTGAAGTCTTTAAACTCATGGCTGTGAATAGGTGAGTTGGTGTCAGGTTGTGACATGCAGCTCTGTGGAAACTGATGGAGGGGTTGGGTCTAGCACACAGATTGGCAAAGGTGGAACAGACAGTGCCTGGGAAGGCAGGAGGAGGCGGAGAGGTTAAAGAAAAATTCTGGGAGTTTTCAGAAATCACTTGGGAAGGCCTCAAACCATCTCAGGCAAGGGAAATGGAGATTAAAGAGAGTTTACTTAGGTCGGTCAGGTGCAGAAGGACCCCGGTTTACATCTGCAGCAACTGTCTATTTTATAAAGTTCTCTGGTTATAAACTTGCTGCAGCATACTGATTATAGATTTTACTGGGAAAATCATTAATCCCTTCTGTTTACATGATCAGACGTTTTCTTCAGCTCAAAAATGTTTTTATTTAATCATTGTAATTAGGAGTACAGGTACTGGACTCAAATAGCCAGGTATGCATCAAACTTCTCTCCTGAGTGAGTTGTGGAACCTTGTACAAACTACATCATCTCTCGGCGCCCAGGTTTCCTCATTTGTAAAACAGAGATAAACATTGCATCTCTCTGTGCGGTTTATAAAGCAGTAAGGGTGTGCTAATGATGTAAAAAGATGTTTTTATACATACCCAGCCAAAGAAAGGGCTTGACAAAAATTAGCTGTTATATGGTTGCATTTTTGACTATCAATTCTGTTCCAATTATTCTAGCTTCTTCCTCAGAAATGCCTATAATTCTTATGCTATTTATTTATTCAAAGGCATTTATACTTCTCTCTTTTTTTAATAATTTACTTTGCTTTTGCTTCATATTATGGTAAAACATCTCAGGTTTGTCCTCTAAATCACTGGTTTAATTTTCCATTATGTCTTCCTTGTTTTTCAATGCCAATAATGTAAACTTTAATTCTGTTACTGTTTTTGGTTTTCTTACAGTTGTTCCCTATTTTACCCATCTCTTTTGCCTCATCCACTGATGTTTTCATCTCATTACTTTCTCTCCCCATATGACTTTCAACTACTCTTTTATGTAGATGAGATCTCACTGCTTCCTTCTAAGAATGAAGAAGTGTTTTCAAATTTTCTTCTGCTTTCCAAGTTAAATGGTTTTTCATAGCTGTTCACTTTTCTTATATTATGATATGAAATGTTGCTATCATTTGCAGTGCTTTGTTTTTTATGGATAGCAATAATAGGTGCATCATTTCTTCTTCCTGGAACAGGGAAAGCGGAGCCTGGTCCTCTGTTGCCCACAGGCAGGCTGTGCTGCTTGCCTGGGCTCCTCTCTGCTCTCTCGGGAGTGGCTGAAATTGCTGTCTTAGGTTTGCAGCTGAACGCTGGGCTGCAACGCACAGTGTCTAGAAGACATTTTTTTCTAATATGGTGTTTCCTTATCTTCCTCAGATTGGGGTTTGACAGTATAAAGAGATGAAATACATGAAACTCCAGAGGATGTCTTGATACCATGGTCTTACTCTGCCTTCATTTATACCTTGACTTTGGGTCAAGCACACGTTTATTCATTCATGCAGGCAAGCACTTAATAACTATGAATTGTGTATCTACTGTAAGCACTGGGGATCAGACAAAACATACTTTATGTCATCCCTCAATAAGCACACACAAATAATACCAACAATATATAATTGTGAATTTGTGAGTGCTGTGAGGAGAAAGAGTAATGAGATGAACACATATTTCAGAGCAGAAATAAATCCAATCTGGGTAGTGACCAAGGAAGAATTCTCTATGGAACTGACATCTAAGGGTGAATTGGAGCTGTTTAAAGAAATCGGAAGGAGAGCATTCCAAAAGGGGAAAGAGGTACATGTAAATACACCAATGTAGGAATGAAAGAAAGCCTGTGGCCGGAACATGACATGCAAGGGGGAGTGTGACACAATGTTCTGGAAAAGTAGCTAGGAGAGAGCTCAAGTAAGGACCACAGGTCTTATTAAGGACATTGATCTTATTCTAAAAGCAATGAAATGCCACTAACCAGGTTTTAAACAGTGTGGTGATATGCTAGCATTGGTCTTCAGAAGATAGCCCTGATTGGAGAGTAGAAAATAAATTACATGACCAATTATGGTCACAGTCAAACCAGAAAGGGTCTATATTAGGTGCCTGGTTAAGAGGCGGTGGTAGCTTCTGCCAGGGTAGCTAGTGTAGGAATGGAGGTGGATAGATTGGAGAGAGATATGCAGATCAAAGAGACAGAACTTGGTGGAAGGATGGAGTAGAAGGACAAAGAAGGGTCAAGAATGGATCTTAGGTCCTGGCTTGTACAACTTGACTGGGTGGAAGAGTTTTTCACTAGTATGAGGTTTAAAAATAGGTTTAAAAAGAAAGAGCATAAGAATATTTTTATAATAATGATGTTTGAGAAGCTGTTGAGACATCCAAATAACAATGTCAAGAAGGCTCCAGACACAAATCTAGAGCTCAAAATAACAGTTTGGGCTGAATTGGTGAAATTCGTGAGTTTTTGATGATTAAACAGGAACCAATGCTATGGATGTCCATGAGATCTCCAAGGAAGAGGAATTAATGTGCATAGAACAGTGGGTTAGGACTGAACCTTGTGGAATTACACATTTATTGGCTGAAGGAGGTGAATGAGTCAGCAAATCAGTCCAGGTGGGAGTGGTCTACAATGTAGAAAGAAAATCAGGAGAGCAGGTGTGTAAGTTACTGAAGGAAGAGAGGGTTCCAGAAGGAGTAATGGTCAACAATATCAAATAAGAAATTTTGTCGCCCTTAGCCTCCTTTCCTAGTTTTATAGCTAAGATTCTAAAAATGATAATCTGGGAGTTTCCATCTGTGAGTAGATATCAAAATGGAAGTACTAGTTTGGAAGGAGAGGAAGTGAAGGAAAAAACCCAGATGGGACAATCAGCACCTGCTGCGTGGCAGTTGTCTATATGCTGCAAATCCTATGCTTCCGAATTAGCGAGGGTGGGAGTGGGGGTGGGGGTTAGAGTGATGGTGATGTGACAAAAGGATCACAATTGCTCTGGAGTTGGAGTGGCTAGGTTCAAATCCCAGCTCTGCTTCTTCACTAGCTAAGGAAACTTGAGCAAGTTTTCTGTGCCCAGTTTCTTCACCTGCAAAATGGGAATCAAATATTATTTCTCACACATTGTGATTATAAGCATTAAATAAATTAATACTTGCAAAGTACTCCTGCCAGTGCCTAGCACATAGGAACACTCGGTGAGGATTAGCTATGATTTATACTTCAAGTGGGCAAGTTTGTTCGCTTCCCAGGCTGTTGTTTTGCTGCCACCATTTCACCAGGTTGCTAAAATAAATGATATATTCTGTTTCTTCAGAGGAATGAAGGGAGGTAACAGAAGACTATTAGCTAGAGACCATTTTATGCTACAGATTTAAATTTTTATTTATTTAAACCAGGTACTGCAAGAAGAAATCAGCTCTTCGTAATAGACAGAACTACTTGTCACATGGACAGTTATGGACTCAGCAAACTGAAAAGACCCGTATGCTTTACTCCTCTGAACAAATAGTGTTCAGATAGTGTGAGCCCTTTCAAAGGATACTGTCAGCACCCTGCACAGCAGGGTCATCGAGGTTGCTAACCCTGTGGCCCAATCGTAAGTCAACACCACAGAGTATTTCGCAATGTTGTAACTCATCACGTTGAACAGCTTGCGGTGTGACTTACTGAACCCAAATCTTATCCTTTTCTGCCTGTCACCTTAGGAAACAGCTTATTCAAGAACTTAGATCTGTGGTCCTGTTTTCTGTGGAGCATGATCTATCCATAAGTCACAAAAATCCAACAGGATAGAGAGAAAAGGCACATCCCACCTTCCCCACCTGCCCAGTTATCATACAAAGACCTTGGAATTGCCATAGGCAACCAAAGCTATCAGTCTTTCACAAATCTTCCAGAATTATTGTTGTTTTATATTACTGTTCCCTCATTGTATAGATATACAATGATTTATTTTAAAGGCCCTTGTTGACAGACTAGTGTTTTATTTCTAATCTTTTGCTATTATAAACAAGGCTGTAATTAAGAACCTTGTGGGTATATCATTTTGCACCTGTGCAAGTATATCTGTGGGATCAATTCCCAGAAGTGGTATTACTGTGTCAAAGCATATTTGCATTTGTAATTTTGACAGATATCACCAAATGGCTCTCCATTGGGGTTTTACTAATACAAATTCCTACCAGCACTGTACAAAAAGGGCCTGTTTCCCCACACCCTTGCCAACAGGATACGTTTTTGATCTTTTGGATTTTGGCCAATCTGATAAGTCAAAAATGGGATCACAGTGTAATTTTAATTTCCATTTCTCTTATTATGTATGAGTTGTGCATCATTTCATATAAAAGCATATAAAATGCATTTCCATTTCTGTTCACTGCCTGTTCATATGCATAAACCATCCATCTCTTGGGTTGTTCTTTTTCTCAGATATTTTAAACATGTATAACCCTTCTACAATTTCCAGCACATCATTCTGGTACACAATTTTTATGTTTTTGGTCAGGGCCTTTTTTGCCTTAATTCCCTATTAATAAATATGTTGAGCATGTGTATGTGTAGAAGGAGTATGTGGAACTATTGTTAGGAGTGGAAAGAAGCAGAGAAAAATGGCAATTTACGACTGACATTCAAACTCTAACTTTTTTTTAATGGTGATTCTGGCAGATTCCACTTATAGTTTTATCTCTTCCCTGTTCTAAAAGAAGTGTGCAAATTAGAGAATATGTGTAACCTTCCTTGAGTGGTCCTCCTAGAACAATTACTCTTAAGATAGTATTTAGGAAAATGGTAGAGCAAAGAATAGGTTTTGGGGAAATTGTCCAGGAGGAATTACCCTTACAACCTCCTGTCAGTTGCCTGGAAATCCATTGCAAAGAAGAAAAATGGTTAGGACTCGGTCATCGCTAGGAGGAAGGTAGAGTGAGTATCATTCTTAATAGAGATACTGACACTGTAGGGAACTCTGCTGTGACATGCTCACTGCCAGAAAAACAAACAAACAAAAAGAACTCACTCCCCAGGTATACATATCTGATCTACCTTGTGCTTTAAAAATAGAAATGGTAAGCCCAGTTCAGGGACTGCTCAAGGTGGGGAGGAAGCATAATCAAATGCAAGAATTGACCCAATAGTAGATACTCATAGGCAGTAATGGCCTACTCCATAATATTCTTTACAGTGCAACTCAGAAAATGGTTTGAACTATGACCACCAACCCAATCAAAGTAAAACCAGGAGACTTTGATTTTAATCTAAGTTCTGTCACTTATTAGCCATGGGTCCTGAGACAAGTTGTTGAACCATTCTTGGGTTCAGTGTCCTCTTCTGTAGAATGGGGGAAATGAGTCAGGACCCTGTGTTAGCTTCATCACACTGCGGTTCTCTGAGGGACCACCCAGTCAAGGGGATATCGAACAGGTCCATAAATTTAGTTTCCAAGCATTTAAAGAAAACTTACACTTAAATGGTACTCATCTCTAATTGAAAATATTCGACAATTATTTGTGGTCCTCTACACTTACTTCATGTTGCAGGTCATGTCCTGAATCTTCCCAACTGCCAGCACCCAAAGACATCAATCCATTCTCCAGCCCTCCAGTTCCCAAACAGCTGGACTTACAGCAGGCCTATCAGTTTTAAATATCTGGATATTTTGCTGAGTCATCTTCCAACTCCCATCCAGGAGGTTTTGCCTTGGTTTCTCTTTTCTTCTTTATAAATATGATCTCTACTCTTTTTATTTTTTTTAAGATTTTATTGGAGAATTGGGGGAGAGGGACAGTGTTGGGGAATTGGGGAAGGGGCCAGCCAAGTTGTTGTTCTTCAGTCTTTGTTGTGCAGGGCACCAGTCGCCATCTGGCTTCCCATCAGCAGCTTGTGGCCTCTAAGCTCAAGGTGCTGTGTTCAGTCTTAGTTGTGGGTGGGCGTAGCCACCATCCCACGCAGGAGTTGAACCAGCAGCCTTGTTGTTAAGAGCGCACGCTCTATCCACTGAGCCATCCAGGCAGCAGCTCAGCTCAAGGTGCCGAGTTCAGTCTTAGTTGCGGGTGGGCATAGCCCACCATCGAAGAGGCAATCTTGTTGTTATACCAGCTGAGCCATCCTGCCACCTGTTGGCAGCTCAGCAACAGCTCAGCTCGGGCGCAGCGTCACTGGCCCATGTGGGAATTGAACCAGTGGCCCCATTGCTCAGAGCCCATGCTCTTAAGCCAACTCAACCAACTGAGCCATTCAGCCGGCTACAATCTATGCTCTTGACGCTTCCACTCTCATCAGCATGTCAACAAATGGGGAAAACGTAAACTGATATTGGCCTTCCACATTTGAGCAGGCACTATTACTAGTCATCTTATATAACACTTCACTAGTATTGTTATTCTCATTGCTCCTTGACTTAAAAGACTAGACATGGGCTTTTCTTTAAGTCTTCTTAAGCTTGATTATAGAATCTTAGAGATGGATGAAACATTAAAGATATCATCCAGCTCCATCTTCCCCCATTTCAAAATTACTTATGCAGCATCAGTGCCAAAGGACCATCTAGTTGTTTAGCACTTGTGCTGACAAGGAACTCATTACCTGTCAGTCAGCTAGCCCATTAGCATCTTAACAATGGCAGGATGTGGCTCCCATTTTGCCCCTTCAGAAGCAGTGTGACATTGATCCATTCCTCCCCATGCTTTTTACTCACCCTAAATTAGGAGAGAGCGTTTGACAGTTTGATAGTACCAATTGAGTATTTATTTAATAGTAAAAGTTCCAAATACCAGCTGTAATCTTTAGTGGCTGTTTTGTGTTGTTGATACAGTTGTAATGATTACATTTTATGAAGTTGTTTCCATTAGCGTTCAGGAGATCTATGGGTGAGTCAGGATTAGAAGAAAGGAGAACTAGGATTTTGCCACCACTTTGCTCACAAGTGGTAACTTTAAGGAAAGTCACTTCTCTTTCTGTTTCTTAATATACAAAATAGCATCAAGAGAATAAACAATTTCTATGCACCACCCCTCCCCAACCATAACTTTTAATAAGGCCACAACAGTGTTTTTGCCTTGCAAGAGGAAAATACCAAAAATGGTACATAAATGAATGAATACATGAATGCTTGAATTTCTATGACCGACTGATTATACAGAGAAGGTAGATAATAATCCAGAAGATATAAAGCTCAGGGTTGCCAGAAAAGCTTCACTTGACACCAATATCCATAAACATTCAAATAAAACAGGAACCCCAGATCCTTGGTAACTTCTGAGATGACATTTCCACTTAGATTCTTCCTTATTTCACTGTGTTAATGACACTGGTTTCTAATAAACATCATCCCGCCTAAAAGGGGAACACTGAATTAACTTGATGAATCATTGGGCTCTTTTCTATACATTATTTTGATGATGGCTGAACACATTGGTTGACTTAGGGAAGGGAGAAGGCCACACTTGGGAGGTCACCTGAGGTAAGTCTCCAGAGCCAGCTTAGCATGAGGATCCCTGAGGAAAATGCAACACAAAGGTTGGGGAGGAAATGAAGTAACTAAGGGAACTATTCTTCCAGTGAAGTCAAGACTTATTTACATGCTCAACCCAAGCCAATCACTGCTTACGACATTGATACACATGGAAGATTATTTTCTGGCCCATTTCAGCATGTGGAGAATTTAGTTGTCTGTGGAAAATAACAACTACCAGAACTCTGATGGAAAATTGCCTCTCTAAACTTTTGAGGACGTCAGTAGCATTTTGCCCCACTGAGGGCTATTAAAAGAAGTTGTGCCCTAGAGAAATCCGATCACCCAAGGAAGGTTTCCAAAGCTGTTTGAGGTGATTTATGAGATTCATGATGGAACATAGCAAATAATTGCATTACTTAGCTTTCACCACCATGTCTAAATAGATTGTTGGTTTGGGTCCATTGTTGGTTTGGAACTAGTAGTTCATTTGAGAAATAAAAATTAACAAGGACAGCGAAGTGGAAAGAATACTGCCTGAGAATTAAGAGATCAGGGTTCTGGTCTCAGATCTGAGAATTTGGGCTGTGCTTTCTTCTTCTGTAAATGAGGGGAGAGATGACTGTTAAGATTTCTTCCAGTATTAATTGCCCATGAACTTTTATTTATAAAAAATAAAGATTATATCTACCTAACTTTTATATCTTCAATTCAGAGGTCATTGGAGCTGTCAGTTTTAAATTTCCATGTAATTACAATGGCAAATTCCCCCTGGCCCACCTTTCTTTTCTACATAAGCTCTCCATTCTAGACTAGCTGTTTTATTCACCATCATTGCAAATGATGGCCTTGCTTTAAAATTGTATACTTCCTCTTTCTCCCAAAGATCCCATTCTCTCTAAAGGTTACACATCTATCAGGCCATAGGATAAAGTAAAATTTAAAATAAATAAAGTTGCCTTACAAAATTCACTACATCCATTTAAATTTGAATTTCAGATAAACAATGAGTAATGTTTTAATATAAGAATCTTCCATGCAATATTTGGAATATGCTTGTGCTAAAAAATTATTCACTGTTTATCTGAAATTCAAATTTAATTGAATAGCTTATATTTTCATTTGCTAACTTTAGTGATTCTTCTTTTGACCAGAGTTCCCTCTTTCATTCTAAAAGCCCTGTAGAACTTCATTTGAACCATTCTATGTGCACTTACATTATTATCCAACATTTTGCGTGTTTGTGTCCATCCGATTTTCTTAAGTAGGTTATAAGTCCTGTGAGAAACAGAACTGGATGCTAGACATTTTGCATCTCCTTCTACCCCAATGATGCTTTTTATCATTTCATAATTGGCTGATTCCTCTGAGACTCCTTCACAATCCACGTACTTGCTCCCAATTATTAAATCACAGTCGGCCTCTTCCTCAAGCTAAGATAATATAACCATGTTGCATCAGCCCACACCCACAGAAAAATAGGATGGGATGCCATGAAAATGAAAGTTGACGTCCACAACAGTTGCTCAGTGTTACCGGTGACAATGAAAAACTGTAAGTTAATCTAATCATTTCTAGTGAACTAAAAAGTACTGTAAGATCACTTGCAAAGCTGAATTCTTAGCTTGCCAATTGTGTCCTGGTGGTTCTTAACCTACAGACTCCATTTTGCAGGGCACCAAACCTCCTGATGTGCTTGAAAAGCCTCATAAGCTAGTGAGTTCCTTTTGCATCCATTTGGTAACATGCAACATTGTGTATCCCTTCCCCAGGAAACCAAGGTCATTGACCGGCTTCTTTCCTCAAATTAAATTCCTTTAACTTCATTCCCATGCTGAATCTATTCTTCCCCTTTCAAACCTTACTTCCTCCATAGATCACTCGTCATTTCTCAGACACGCCTTGAAACTTTGCTTGCTCTTCAGCCTCTGTCCGTCATGCTCACTATCTCTGCCTTTCTAAACCCTGCCCATTCATAGAGTCCCTGGTTTGTGAAGTTGTAGAATGAAGAGGCTCTAGGAATCTGGTGTGACACTATCACCTTAAATATGACAAAACGGTGGACCTCAGATTTATTCAACAACACTCTGTGGCAGAGTGACAGAGCCATGATTCAAAAACGTTTCCAAAGTCTTTTATTTCTGTCCTTTTGAAGTTCCTTCTTCAAGAACCACCTTCAGTGACCACCTTTTTTTAAAGGCTTTCCTCACCATCCCAGCCAGAAATTGTCTCTCTCTCTCTCTCTTTCCTTTAACTCTAGGCAGCATTATATTTGTAGCTCTCTTGAGGTACTTAGTCCTTTTTAGGTCATGTTTTTGCTGTTGGCAAGGTTCCAAGATAAAACTATTCCCTGTGCTACAAGCAGAGAGAGGGTGTGCCTCTGGAGTAGTATTATCCTAACAGCCTGAGGGTTCTTCGGGGAAGAAAAAATGGATAGATAGTGTTGCCCAATTGCTGGACCCCATGACTGAGGCTTTGGTAAGCAAGGGATTATAGCTGCCCTTCCATCTCTGGATAGTGTTCAGCATGGAGGAGCAACTGTGGAGAAAGGGAGCAAGGACACTCTGGAATATTCCAGGGACACAGCCTAAGTGTGGTAGGGAAGAAATGATCTTGAATAGAACTTCGCCATGTCCCATTGTATTCAACCAACCTCAGTGTCATAAATTCACTGATAGACACATGAAAGAGGTATTATTATGCTAAGGACGCTGTAACAATCTCAGGTAACTGTGACTGTGATTTTAGCCTTATCAAAGAACACTGAAGGTGACAGCAGTGTGAGCAGCCTTAGAAAAGAGATGAATCATCAAGGGCATGGATAGGACTGGGTGAGAAGCAGGTATGTCAGCATTGGCTATCGCGTCAATGATGGAGTCAGATGTGTAAAGTGACATGTGGCAATCACAGTTCTCAATGCCAGAATAAAGTGGGTCACCAAATAGTTTCAACAAAAATTCCATACACTAGTAGGTTAAACTTGGGCAAATTAAAAACATGTATTATACTTCACATGGGAGGTTTATCATCAACAATCTACCTTGTGGCAAATAATTGACTTTAAATCACATGGCTTTTTATCAATGCCATTTTCTTTCCAAATTCTTGTGTTGTTTTGTTTTTTGTTTTTTTCCATAATGTTGAAATAAGAGAGATGTTTATAAACAACAACCACATATGGTTAATTTCTTAGTGACTCAAAATGTGAAACCTTCAGTGGTTCTATATCTAGTCAACAGATATTCATGGGGCTGCTATTATGTGGCTGGCACTGAGCTATGGCCCATAGAGAGCAGTTAATAAAGCAGGCATGACCTCTGTCTTCAGTAAACTTGGTTCCGTGAACCAAGGTCATAAGCACACCTTTATACAGCATTTGACACAGGAACTAAAATATCTCATAAGTTTTAATAAATTTGGAGCAGTAGTTTTATGCTGAAAACACTTTTGTTTAAAAAAATTTATTTTTAGGGCTGCTCTATCATCAGCTGTGACATCCTGTTCAAGGCACTGACTGCTTCATAAAAAGACAGCTCTTTTTATCCACCAAAACAATACCCTGATTGGAATGCTTAATCAAAAGAAGATTTCTCATGATCAACCATATTCTAAACACTTAGATCGCAACATGGTAAATTTTCAAAAGGAAGTCACTTTTACCAAGATATAAGGACTTGTGTATAAACTCTATGCATCAAATATGAGTGCATCTCAAAAATATTATTATAGGCTGACATTCACTGAGTGCTTCTTATATGCCTGGTACTGTTCGAACCATTTTTGTTTGTGGTTGAATTTAATCTACACAAAACTATAAAAGGTAAGCACTACTTTTATTATTCCCATCTTACAGATGAGGAAACTGAGGCACCATTACGTCAACAATTTGCTCATAGATGCAAAGTTAACAGTTGGTTCAGCCAGAATTCATATCCAAATGCCATGCTGCAGAACCCACATTCTATCGGCTACACAAGCTGCTAAGTAGTCTGCCTTCACCATAAATACAAATTTCACACTAACAATCATATTAGTCTCCCCCGAGAAATTTAGGAAATAAATTAAAAACTTAAAAGTGAAACAACTCATCTTTTTGTCAGTTATGCGAGAAAGGAGAAAGATCAAGCAAGACAAGGATGACACTGTCACCAACCATAAAATTATAAAAGAGGGTGTCAGCATTCATACAAAGCTGCCAATCTGGAGCAACATTAAGATGGGGGAACTCTCCACTAAGCTATTCAGCAAGCGGGCTTTTGGTTGAGCTAGTCATGCTCAGTAGAGATGGACCTGCGATGGTGCCCCTGCCAGGCCCACACTTAATCATACAAATGGCAAAGCAGCATAATGACATGTAGAGGAGGCCTGCACAGAAAATATGAGCTCAGGTGAGTTTGTGACATACAACAGCAGAACTTAACTGGGAAACAACAAATGCTATGTCTCAATTCATGTTTGAGTACTGTCTCCATTTGTTTCCCACACAGAGAGCTCAAATAACATCCTATCTGGTACAAAATCAAACAACTGGAAACACTGGGAACAGCACCAGCTGAAGTCATCAGAAAAGTAGCAGAGTTACTGCCAGGAGGAAAGGCGGGAAAGTGGAATTTCTGGGGCCCTTGATTGAAAGGTAAGCCTTGGGGACAGATGGCCGAGGATCCCCAAGTTTCACTGGGGAGCTCCCAAGCCAGAAACCACCCCGGAATATTTCATTCACAGACTGGCATATTCTGGAAAATAAGGATTACAGATTTATTAATAAAGATGCCTCCCTGCCTCTCTAAAAGTGGTGATGAGGGAGAAAATACACTGAAGCCAGTGTGCAGCCCTGCTGCTTGACTCAGTCCGAGTCAAATAAATGTCTGTCAGCTCTGTTTTTTCTGTGCCTTCCTGTTTGGAGTTTCTAGGAGGAAAGCATTAGCTCCCAAATGCCTGGTGCACCTTCTTGTGGTTGTGGTCAGTTCACTGGTTGTGAGACGCATGCTCAGTGGCTTATGGGAAAACTGACATCCAGGGCTGCCCTGAAGCTTGTCAGTGACTCAACTGCACATAACAACTCACAAGGATGGTGATGTCATTCAGTAGTATATGGTGTGTGGTAAAAAAAGGAGACAGTCAGTATGTTTGAAAGTCATTACATCCCACACTGTCAATATAAAACATATTCAGTGGCTGATTAAAGCAATAACCTCTTTTTGTGGAGCAGTAGGAAGTGGAAATATGGATGTTCTCTGTGTAACTGTCAGAATGCAGGGCCAGCTGTGGCTAGCTGAGTTTTTTTTTTTCACTGACCATAACATCCCCTTGAGGACCCTAGCGGGCAACCGGGAGTTCCTGACACTAGCCTAATTTACCACAACAAGAGGGTTATGAGGCCAGACCAGAGAACAAGTGAACCCCCAGAGTCAGACAGGCTGGTGCTTCCCTCTTTGGGCCTCTAGCCAAATCAGCTTGGGGACAAGATCAAGGCTTTGGGCCTCAGAGAAGAGGAGTTAAGTACCACATCTCATCTAGGGGAAACAGGAGTAGCGTTTATCAACTGTGTTTTGAGAATGAGTCTCCGTACTGGGTGCCTGTGTGCATCAACTTATTTATTCTTCCCGGTTGTGATGGAATGTTGGCATTGCCCTTGCAGCGACTGTGATGCAAACAGGGCTTGGGAAACTTATGTGAACTGCCCAGTGCATGAGCCTGGTGAGGCATGAGACTGGAATTTGATCTCAGTCTGTGGTTATCAGAGCAGATCTGCATCTATACCAGGTCCAGCCACTTAAACCCAAGAATAGAATCTGGGCCAGGGCCAGAAAGATCTTCATGACCACGTGCTTACATTGAGCAATGTTTGCGTTATAGCTTATCACATTTCAAAACACAGTTTACGAGATGAAAGAAAGCAAATATAGAATACCTTGTCATGTACACTGCAAGTCAGATCATAAATCCTATCACCTTCATATTTAAGAAAATCTCCTCAAATAGTGCATGATAACAGGGGTTTGATATTCTTTAGAATGTGTTCCAACGCTAGCAAGAGGAATCAACCCGAGCCAGAGCAGTCATGCCAAAACCGTTTTTAGATTCCTTTGCACAGTATTTTCAAGTTCTTAGGCAAGCCCGCTAGAGATCTTCCAAAACATGTATCCTCTGCTGCTTGAAGAAATGGTGGTGTTATTCTGACAATTCATTTACCTTGACTCCCACTGTAGTGTTTAGACCCTTTCTAGACATATGTATCATCAAATGTTCTGTATTACAAAAAAACTTTTTCCAGCTGACCCAGAGCATGACCTTCACAGTAACTGTTCAACATGCTTTACAATTTCAGGAATTTGAAGGACTATGATCTTGAGAGCAATACCATCGATTGCCTATTTTACCTGCCATGCAACTCACTGAAGAAATTCAGTTTCCCACTCATGTTCCCAGATGTGGCTCAGTCCAGCTTGATCTAAAAATATAGCAAATACAGGAGGAGAAGTAGCTAGGCTCAGAAAATAATGATTAGCCAGTCTCGACACAAGCCTGCTGCCAAGCATTCTTTAAGACCTCAATGTTTTCCTTTAGGCTAATGCTTGCCACATTAATTCCCCTTCCTTCTCTTTATAAAAATGTATTCCCAACTGGCTTGGCATAAAACATGACTTTTTCAGATGTGGCCATCTCATCACACCTTCCACATGCTTTGTTTGCACTTTGCATCTGCTTGATCTTCTTGCCCTGGGAACTACTGTGAGTGCATGTGTGCTGTTGCTGAGGATAGAAAGGAAGAGAGAGAAGTGAAAATCTGGTCATCAATTTATAACTTCTCCTAGAAGTGACCAGGTGAGGGTGTGGGTCAGGGAGGAGAAAAGGGCGTTGGTGTGCAATGTACAGCCTGACCAGACCCAAATAAGCCTCTATTCAGATACCATTTTGTAAGGATATTGGTCATTGCTGCATCCACCAGAGTATCAGCACCTTGCCTCAAAAATTAGGCAGGACCATTCTGTATATAACAGGACTCAGAGATATTATTTATAAGATTTCATTATTTGAGCAAAAAGAAGTGTTAAAAGCAAACTGTTAATGAGAGGTCTATGTTTCATTACAAATTGCCTTAAGCTTATGAATAATTAGCTACAAATACTGTCCAGCCAGGTTCTAATATTAGCTCCTAGTTCAGCCCCATAAAGAACATGTTAGTAACCTTTTAATAAAAAATCCAATAACACTGCCCTCTGCTCTGGGACAACCTGCAACGCCCATCTGCCACGTCCCATTTCTGCTAATTCATCGCAGCTTTTCATCACTGGACTGACTTTTTGTTTTCCATCCAGGGGCCCTTATTATTAAAGTTTTAGTCTTTCCATCTGCAAATGCCCTGACTTCAATGTGAACTTGAGCTTCTGGAGCCCTGGCTTGCCTTCCTGTGCTGCTGCTTGTCAATTCTAAACGTGACTTGATGTGCCTGCAGTCACCTCTCTAGCTTCAGCATTCCGCCCTGCCTGGATTCTGTCCTCTGAGCTCTTGTTCACTCCTCCCCTGCAGGAAATCTACTTCCTGATTTGTAACAGTGCACATACCCTTAAGCATTCTCCCTGAAACCATTGATTATGCAAGGTCTCCATCTTATGTCTAATATCATGATCTAACTGTCAATGGAACCATGAGATTTCCTCCAGTCAGTTTTGAGGGTTACTAATGACCTCCATAAATATGATGTTTTGTTAAAACATTTAGCATTTTCTAATTACTTTCACAGTACTCTCTCATTACCTTAAAATATTGAGTTCGTCAGGACTGGTGTGATTCTTTTTTTGTAAATGAGTAAACTGAGTCCAAGAGAGGTAAATTTCCTGTTTAAGTTCAAAATTGCTAAGTGTCAGAAAAACAAGGAATATTGTCTCCTGAAACTTAGTTCACGGTTCAGATGTGCTTATGAAAAATTATTCTGTGAAATGATTTCTGCCAAATAAAATCAGCTGGCCCAGGGGAACCTCGCTATCTAAACGAGTCCCATTGTGAATCATTTTATAAAGTAAATATCATCTAATGCATCTATTTTACAAATCTGGATTTTCAAATGACGTATATCTGCTAAAAATGGGGTAAACGTGAGCCTGAAGGTAGGTACAGGCTGGCTGAGTCTGTAATGTGAATAAAAGGCAGCAGCATAGGGGCAGAAGGCACCTTTGACAGATGCTTGAACAAATCTAGCCTCTGAACTTGGCCACTGGTCAGCTACTTTCCATTTCTTACCCAGGAAGTGCTGCTACCAGGACTGGAGGACCGAACAGCTGGGCCCAAGTCCACACCCTGCTTTTGTCCATTGCCTTTTTGCCTGACCCTGTCTCACCTTCCCCTGTCTCCTGACATCCTGTGCCACACGTCCAGACTGTTACAGATTTGGATATTGATGGGGCCCCATGACATTACCTTTGCCTCTGCCTGTGTCTTACCCTCTCCCCCAACTTTCTTCCTCTTGATCTTGCTGCTTGCAGGGTCCTCAGCTCAGAGAGGTCAGTGATTCACAGTCCTGGCTATATATATTAGAATAACCTGAGGAGCTTTAAAATTTTTTCCAACGCGTTGGCCCACCATCAAAATTTGTATTTAATTGGTCTGGTGTGGAGCCTAAAGGGGTTGTATTTTTGTTATTTGTTTGCTTAAAAAAAAAATTAAGCCACCTAGGTCATTTTAACATGTAATAAAATGGAGATCCCTTGATCTACTTGAAAGCCTGACCTTGACCTTGGCCTCAGTGGTCCTTGTTGTGGGCTGAATTGTATCTCCTAAAAATCATATGCTACAGGGAATAGAGTCAACGGAATTGTAACAGCTATATAAGATGTCAGAGGGTTAGTGGATTGGGGGAGAGGGGTAATCACTTTGTGAGGGGTGTAAATGTCTAACTATTATACTGTTCTGTACATCTTAAACTAAGAAAAAAAAATCATATGCTGAGCTTTTAACTCCCAGTACCCCAGAGTGTGACCTATTCGGAGATAAGGTCTTTATAAAGACAATCAAGTCAAAATGAGGTCATTAGGATAGACCCTAGCCCAATATGACTGGGGCCCTTATAAAAAGAGGAAATAGGAAACAGACACATATACAAGGAGGACACCACGTAAACATGAAGACGTCCATCTATAAGCCAGGGAGAGAGGCCTGGAACGAACGCTTCCGCAGCATCTTCAGAGGGAGCATGACTCTGCCAACACCTTGATTTCAGACTTTTAAACTCCCCAATTGTGAGACAATACATTTCTGTTGTAAAAGCCACCCAGCTTGTGGTGCTTTTTGTTATGGCAGTGCCAGGAAACTAACATAGCCCTCAAGACCTCACAGCAGATATCCTGATCCTGGAGCATTGCTAGAGTGACCAACTTGTCCCAGTTTGCTCAGGACTTTCCCAGCTTTAGAACTCAAAGTCTGCATAATGATTAAGTGTGTAGGCTCCAGAACCAGACAACCTGGGTTTGAAGCCCGTCTCTTCTCACTCTTGGCTATGTTGCTTCGACTCTCAGCATCTTCAGCTGCAACAAGACCTCTCTCATAGTAATGTTGTGACATTAACGTGGGCTAAATTTGGAAAACACCTAGAATACTTCCTGGCACAGTGAGCACTCAGTAAATATTAACTAGGTCAATATTATCACATACAATTACAATCAGAAAAAAGTCATAGAAAGATATCGGCTGTCATGATAATTAGAGAGTGAAGGGAACCTCACTTTAAAAGCTGAAATAATCAAGTCCTTACCCTGCCATTCACTCATTCCAATTCTTTCCAATTCATTACTCTGAAATGGTCTTGACATTTCCCAGCATCTCTGATCTTCTTATACAGTGAACATTTACCACAAGAGTTGGGCTACACAAAGCAAAACAAGAAGGCGTTCTTTTAACCATTCTGTGTGCTTCTTCCCCGTCTCCTTGCAAAACCAAGGAGGAAGCCACCTCAGGCAATGGGTAAAAGTCATGACCTGGTTCCATGGTGAATCTTCTAACCAGTCATAACCAAGTGGGTTTATTCAAGAAAGACGACAGACTTGCAAATGAGGAAGTGCCAGTTCTCTGAAGACAGCTGGAGGGGGAGAAAGATTTAAAGAAGGGCTAACACTGAAATGGATCTTAAATGAAGCAAAGACATTGCCAGATAGCTATGGAGCATGAGGGTTAGTTCAGACAGAGGGAGCTGCATCAATAAAGGCAGATGATGTGAAACTGCCATGTTAGAAAACTAGAAGGTGTTTGGTATCTTCAGAGTGTAGGAGCATGCAGAGGACCAATAAGAGAAGAATTCAACCCATATTGATTTCTTCCTCACCCCCCTTTAGTATAATCAGTATGTGAGTCTTGCTGTCAAAGCCATTAAATTCACTGAGGACGGTGCAGTAATATTTGCTTCTTTACATGCCCCAGTAAAATTCTGTCATAAGTTATTTACTAATAAAAGTAGTTAATTGTGTCAAGAACACTTTTCAGAATGGATTGACATTGTACATGCATTCATGCATTCATTAATTTTTAAATTGATTTTACTTGGAATCTATGGGTCACTCTGCAGAATTTATTGTGACAAATACCACCCCCTCACCCCTCCCACGCTTGGGCTTCCTTGGAATTAGAATCTGTCCAAATCTGCCATCGCACACTCCAGCAACAACTCCAAACTGACTTCTGTGAGTCCTGGCTCCACCACAGTTTGGAACATAATATTAGGGCTAAGGGAGAACAGGCCTTATCTAGAATAAAGGTCATACCCATGTTCTCCTCATTCCAGCTGCCCTTTTATTGCTTGACTTTGGATTCCATTTTCTTTCCTGGTGACTGACCACCTTTGCTTTGTCTCTTCTGGACCCATTTGCTCTCCTCCATATTAACTGGTCCCTGATTTGAACTCATGGCTTTCCTGGATGTGTCGTCTCTGCCAAATTTTTCTTATGCAAAAATATGAGGGGTTCTTGGCCCTGACTGTGCATGAGAATCACGTATGAAGTCAGTCATAAGCCTCTGCTCTTGGAATTTTGATTCAGCAGAAACAGAAGCAGCCAAGGTACCTGAATTTTTAATAAAAGGAAAAAAAAACCAGCAAAAAAGAACAGAAGAAAACCCGCAGATCATTCTCATGCACAGCCAAGGATGAGAAGCACGTAATTGGACATTGAGTCATGGTTTCCTTAGACCTGCCCTTTCCTATGGCAGCATTAAGTCTAAAATTGCACTTGCCCATCTCAGTGTAGCAAAAACAAAAACAGAGAAGACCACCCTTCAGGTGCCACTCAATAGGGCCACTACAGTGACCCTAGTCTGCACAGTTTTCTGCAGAGACAATATCTGTAGGGATACAGCACACAGGCATCTCGTATTTCCATCCAGCTTCACTGATCACACCCCTGATAATTATTAGGAAGTTTGGAGTAGGGGCCATAACATAACCCTACTAGTAACTGCAAACCTGTTTGGAAATCAAGCTATAATTTTAGTCTTGTGATCTGCTGTGAAGCTCATTTCACATGAACATTCTCGAAAATCAGGTGCTTTTAATGAAAACTTGAGATGCAAACCCATAGGCTTTTATAAAAGAAAAACTAGAAGGTGGCATTGGTTATCATGTTGCCTGAAGTGGGAACATGGTCCAACCACAGGAGGCAGTGGTGACCTCTGGCTTCCGCCGATGTCTTCAGTAAGCACAGCTAATCACTTCTGCTGCCACTTCCTTTTGGTGTGGATCTTTAATCTCTGAAGTGTGCTGACATTGTTCATTATCCCAGACACCAATAAGGTTCAATTCATTTCTACAGGGTTGCCCATTTTACGAAACCGAATGTGAATGAAAGACCTTGGTGTAAGTGGTGTACTTATCAAACCAAGATTTACCATGTTATTCATTAGGCAAATAAATTAATGTCAGGCCTCTTTATCTACTGGGCCATCAACAGACAGGCCAGCTCCTTGACAGGATTCTTTTATGAACAGTCACTTGTGTGAGAGAGAAAAATCCTGGTGGGAGCCCCAATGAAAGTGCCAGTGAACAAGAGCATTTTCTGCAGAGCAGATGCAGCGTGCGCAGGAAAGGGGGAGCTGTAAGACCTACAATGTTGTAAGACGATGTGCTGCCTTGACACACCTGCGCCACACAGGAGCACAAAGACCTAACTGAGTTCCTTTGCTCTCTTCTCGTATGTCCCCCAAACAGCAGAAAGCCTCCCCACCTAGCTAGTTCCCCTATCAGCTGGACCAGCTACCCCACTTTTGGTCCTCAGCCTAATGGCTTCACCTCCCTGAAAAACAGCCTGCAGAACTGTTCAAACCAGACAATCACATCCTCCTGCGGGAACCAGCAGTCACCTCACCCACTTGTTACCATGAATCCTGATTCCCACAGCTTTGGTTGTTCCCTCTATCCCAAGCACAACTCCCATGTGGCCCTACATGGCGTACAGATTCCTCTCCCCATCCCTAACTCCACCCCCCCAAAGATTGTGAGTATATGTTCCTAATAAACTGATGTCAATCTCATCTGTCCAGTGTCAAAGTGTCAGGTGTGCAACCATTTCGTATTATTTAAGGTAGTGGAGTCCTCCCTCACCAAAGCACTGGTCAGAAAAAGTGACCAGAGCAGAGGCTCACCCTCTCCATCTGTGGCAGAACTGTGGCCTTGGCAATCACAGAACGGGCAGTCAGGGCCCTGGCTTTCAATCCCAGCATTTCTCCTTGGGTATGCAACTTACACCCTCTTAGCCTCAGTTTTCCTATCTGGCAAGTAACTCCAATAATATGGGTCTCCACCTGCTTCATAGGTTTTTGTGACATCTAAGAATGATGCTTCAGGACATTATAGACACTGTACATCTGTAGGGTTATGCTATACTTACCGAATCCTGTTTGAAAACTAGTTTTCTTCACTTAGTCTAGGATGGATAGAGTTACTGGAGACAACTGAACAGTTCCTTTCAAGTGACGTGGAGCAGGCCCCCTACATTCTTCCTCCATCTTCCCCTGAGACACTACCTGGAGAAAGAGGGGGAGGAGGAAGAGAGAGAAGGAGGAAGGCGAAAAGGCAGAGAGGATGGGGAAGCGCTTGAATGCAGCGGAAGTGACAGGGTAGCAATTTTTCTTTGGTCTGTTTTAAGACAAATAGTCCTAATTGTGCTACCACATTTCTGCAGATAGAGCCCTGTTAGGGCATGAGGGGTGGGAACAGGGAGAGAGTAAGACTCAAGAATTAGAAAGACTTAAGCCCTGCCTGTTAAAAATATTATAACATAACTTGGGTGACAGACAGCTTTAAGTGTCTTGTAAAACGATGTACGGACAATTAAAAATTGATATATCTTTTTCTTTCTCTTTTTCCCAAACTCCTTTATCCTTCAAATCCCTGCTGCTACATGGAAAGATTCCCCTGATGCTCCAATCCTCAGTGATTGCATAGAATGATAGAAGGTTGAGGTTGGCAAAGACTTTAAAGATCATTGATGCCAGCCCCCATCTGCCTTTTCCAATTCCCACAGCGTGGACATGTTATAATGCATCTGTGTCTGGGTAAGAATAATGCACTTGTAGCTGAGGGGTATGGGAATGGAGGAGAAGATTACAGGATGGGGGACTAGGAGGGACTTGCCGTATCAAGATATGGGAAAACAGGGCTTCGAGTAGAGGGAAGATCACTCTCAAAGTAAAGGGAGGAAGAGAAAGCATAAAGTACTTGTCAAACGACAAGCATGTCAGGAGGTCTGGAGGGTAAATTCTATATGAAAGGGACTTTGGAGGTAAGGTGGGAGAATGGCTGGTCCTAGAAAACAGATGGTGCCTCCAAAAATGCATACATAATTTTAAAAAGGAAAAAAAAAACTATTAAAATTATGCTAATGGTAAACACTTGGATCACCTCTGTAATTGCAGAAGTCAAATGTGATTTGTATTCATGTTTTGTTATCAGTATATATTGAATATTACAGTTTTAATAGTTTTTCCTTTCTTAAAATGTGTATACAAGGCCAGCTGAGTGGCTCAGTTGGTTAAGAGCTCGCTCAAGAGTGCGAGCTCTGAGCAACAGTGGTTCAATTCCCAGCCCAAGCTGAGCTGCTGCTGAGCTGCCAACAGGTGGCAGGATGGCTCAATTAAAAAAATATATGTATACATGTTTTGGCACCCTCTGTATTTTATTACTTATTTTTGAGAAATTTTAATTTTATATTGAAGATAATGGAGAAGCTTTAAAGAACTTAAATGGTGAGTGTATTATGGAGTGTGTGTGTGAGTGTGTGTATGTGTGTGTATTATGATCGGATCTGTACTTGAAAGAGCTCACAGTGGCAGTAAGTAGAATGAGATTGCACTGGCAAATTGAAAGCTAGAAAGACCTATCAGGAGACTTCAGTTGAGAAATGAGGGGGGATCAAGCGATAGCTGTGACAGTGATGGAGGGAAGTAGATTTGGTTTATGCACTCTCTATGTGAAAGTTGTATTCATTGCATAAAATACATAAAGCCAATGCGCTCCTGCACAAACTCTTCCATTTTGTAGTTGGATGACCTAAGGCAAGTCCCTTTGTTCCTCTAGGGCTACTTTTCTTCATCTGTAAAATGAGAAGTTTGGACTAGATGTATTACAATATGTCCCAGCTCTAAATGTGTCTAGTACTATGATTCTGGTCCAATTTGAATGGTATCCAAGGACATTTGGTTAGTGAAATTCCCAAAAGACCTCATTATAATGTGGTTCTGTGGGTTAGAGAACCAGGAGAGTTATGGCAAGACTTCAGAAGACTATTATTAAAGATAATAATAGCATTTTGTTTTTATCCAACACTTTCACACCTATAATCACCTATAATCTGCATTAATCTTCATCATATTATTGTGAGGCAAAGAGATGTAATGATCAATGTCTATATTTTAAAGACAGGGAATCAAGTCCTTGAAAGCTCAAAAGACTTGCCTAAGGTCCCAGACAAATCATAGTGTAGTCTGCACTAGCATCCATGTCTGTAAACTTATGCAGAGCTCTTCACATGATCTGGAACCTTCAAGGTGCCCTGAACCTTCCAGGTACTAGTCCAATTAGGACCTCACCCAGTCCACTCCAATGAGCCCTAAGATTAATAGTCATGAAGACCAACTTCAGCTTGGCTTGCTAGATTGGCAGGAATGACCTTGAGTATTTATGACCTACTCATACTAGATAAATATTACTGGGAAGAGGTTTCAAGTACAGTAAAACCTTTGATTGTGAGTAACGCAGTTTGCAAGTGTTCCACAAGACGAGCAAACATTTCTAATACATTTTAACATGGTAAATGAATGATGTCTTGCAATACGCGTAGTTTGTTTCCAGAACGAATTATGCTCACACACCAAGGTATTACTGTAGATCCATTCTGAGAATAAGGGAGCCCTCAGTGTGATTACATGCTAACAGAATCTGAAATTTTCTCATTTGCTATTGGAATAACAAGTCAAACATGCAACTTTTAAGCATTTTTCCAAGTAACTCAGAGAGCCTGACTGGTTATTTTCAGCCTGGCGTCCTGGCCTTGAAAATGAGATGTTATAAGAAAACAATTATAGGAACTTTTAAGATCAAGGATCTTTCCTTGCCTTTTCTTCTTCGGTTCCTCCATTATTTTTGTAAAGAGGACCTATCAGGGCTCTGTGATGAAAGGAGAGAATAAATGCCTCACAGAATTCTTATCCTTTAACAGATGGGCAAGATCACGGTAGACTGTTTTCCTGCCCTGCTGACTCCCTGGATCAGCCAAATCTACTCCTTACTCCACCTCCTCCATCCCCTAACACATGCTCCATAGTGGCTGGTTGGAGATTAAGTGATTTTCATGGGATGAAGGAAGGCACAAAAGGAGGGACGGAAGGAGGGTGCAGAGGTGTTTCGTATTCATAATATTCAGTGAGTATCTATTAGGTGCCAGGCACCATGTAGTTACTTCATATATATTATCTTTTTCATCTTTACAATAATCCAACGAAGTAAACTGCATTAAGTGAAGTAACCTATTTAAGATTACATGAATAAAGCAAGAATTTGAACCTAGGAATGCATGATTCCAAATCTCTTTCCCCTCATGATGCTACTTCCACCTCAGTTTTGCGCAGTATGGCTAACATCCAGAAGTCAAAAAGAGTATTCCAACAAGAAGTGAGTGGGGGTTAAATACAAATTTGATTAATATTTATAGATTTTTCCATGTTCTTCACATAACTGTATCTGTATTTCTCACTTGTTATTTCTGATGATAAAACCAAAGCCAATAAAATTTAAGTGCAACACAACTAGTTAATTCCAGAGCCAGGAGTCAAACCCAGATTTCCAGACCCTTATTTTGGGGCTGGCTTCTCTCCCCCATGCTCTCATCTCATCTAACTCTTTAGCTACGCATGGTAAAGAGACAATGATGGCAACTACATGCTTCTTCAACATTTTCATGACTCTAGTGATACTGACATTCTTGTTTTGTTAAGATTTCTATGAAGACTGTCCTTGAAGTTGCTCATAGTAAACGCAAGGACTTCACAGATGAAGCTGCAGAAGTATATTCATTGCCATTTTTACCAGTTTCCGTCTTGTTCCAGAACTGTTCAGATATTATAGGATGAAGAAATGTGTTTTTAGAGTGATTTGGTCCAGAAATTTTCAAAAGCAAATGACAAGGAATGGTTTCCACGCTCTAAAATTAAAAATACTCATGTTACTCACTTTAAAAGGAAGTGAGGAGGTGGCAGGAGCAGCTATAACAGAGTCTTCATGAAAAAGCCTCAATCCCTTGTAATTAATGGGAACCTCTAAAATCAGAAGCCAAGGCCATTAATCATTCAGCCAGCTCTCCGTGAGGTTGGCATCACCCACTCACCCACACACCTTTAATGACTCAATTCGCAATGGGCAAACTTGAACTGCGGGGATGGTCCTTAGAACAGCATTTTCAAATGGCTGCCAGGGGAATGTGAATGCTGTCATTAAATCAATGAGTTTGTTCTCTTTCTAGTCCATACATGTGGCTTAAACAATGTTTTTAAGACTGGGCTAGGAGGTGCTACAATTTCTTCCAAGATTAGAACAGACTTTTTTTCTCAACATATGGTAGGAATTCTTAACAGCTAGACCCAGAACAGAAAGATGTATGTTGTCAGATAGTGAGCTCGAGATGCTGACAGTACTGAAGATGCAGGAGAAAGGATAACTCCATTGGGTGGGAGGTTGGATTATGTTTCCTTTTAATTCAAAAGTATTTGTGTTCTTCTCTCAGTTATTTCTTGGACTGACATAATTAATTGAAAGGACACATAATGGAGCAAACTCCTCTAGGGAACTCTCATGGACTGTAAAAGCACAGGGACTCTCCCAAGAGAAGACTGGCAGGAATAGTGATCTTTCCAAACTAGATGCTTCCCCCAGGACCTTACTCAGCTAGCCCAAGAAAATGTGCAGGCATCATCACCAATCTTCTGGTGAAGAGAAAAATGTCTTCTGTATATTTCATCCTAATTCTCCTGAATTTTCATTAGTAAGCTAAAGTTCATCTAACTGAAATATGTAATTATATGGATCTCACTATGTGGACTGAACATTTAAATTTTATCAGAAAGAGAAGAAAAACATTCTAGATTATTATTTTTTTAAAAATATAGGTTGTCTGGAAGATTCAGTCCCCTCCCTTTCCAATAGGTATTTACAGAGCATGAACTATGAAATAGGATTGATGCTAAGTAGTTTTAAAGGCATTAACTCTGAAAACATCATTGCAAGGCAGTTTTGATTATTTTCATTTTATAGTGGAAGACACTGAGATGCCAAGAAGTTTCATGACAACCCCAAGATGACTCTCAAGCCTTATTCATAATTTTAGAAGGAATATTTACTCCCAGGCCCTGATGTCTCCTCATTAGTGGAAAAAGCAAGCACTGATACCCAATAGACTTCAATTATAAGGAAATAACATTATGAAACCACTAGAATTCTCTACTTGTCCTACAAGTATACAAATAATTACATTTACAAGAATGTACTAGCCTTCTAGTACATCAGGAGTTGACTATAATATTTTTTTCAATTCTGTAGATATTATATGTTATGACCATGACTGTATTTGGAGATGGGTCTTTAAATAGGTAATTAACTCAAAATGAGGTCCTTAGGGTGGGTCCTAATTTAATATGACTGCTGTACTTACAAGAAGAGGAAATTAGGACACACAGAAGAACACCATGGATGCACATAGAGGAAAGACCATGTGAAGAGACATCAAGAGAGTGGCTATCTGCAGGCCAAGGAGAGAGGCCTCAGAGGAAACCAACCCTGCAAGCACCTTGATCTGGACATCTATCTTCCAGAACTGTGAACAAAAATATTTCTGTGGTTTAAGCCACCCAAACTGGTATTTTGTTATGGCAGCTCCAGCAAATGAATGCATTATCTTTATGGAAGTGATTTTCTTATTCAGACAAAAGTGAATAATAGATGTAGTTGTTACTTCTACTCCCAAAAGATGGAATATGTAAGTCTTTTAAATTACTCTGATCAACCCTGATTCCTGATACATCAGGACAGAGAAATACAAGGCATTTATAGCAGTATAATTGGGACTACTCCAGTTGGAATTTTACCAGTGAAGAACTCATAGCCTATTCATAGGGATAGGATTTTAGCTAAAGGATCTAAATAAATATATGCAATATGTCACAGAACTAAAATCTTGGTGGTTTGCTAGTCATATTAAACATTGTTCACTATAGAAACTCAGCATTATCTGTGAAATTACACACCCACATAAATATAAATACATATATTTGTAAGGACAAATTCCATTTATATCACTGGAATTTCAAAGATTTAAATAAGTATGCTGTCCAACAAAAATCTGTGTGATGATGAAAATGTTCTATATTTGTGCATTCCTATATGGTAACCATGTGTGGCTAGTACTACTAAAAAACTGAATTTTTAGTTTTATCTTATTTTAATTTAGTTTAATTTAAATAGCCACATGTAGCTAGTTGCTATCATATTGGTTAGTGAAGTTCTAGATCATATAAAAAATTAAGCATGGTTTCAGTTAAATTTGGAACTAAACAGCAAGTAAGGCTAAACACAAACAAAAATTCAGTGTCCTATAATATTGTAGTACAGACTCCATTTTGCTTGGCAAACACTGATTCAACCTTTTTAAGAAATGATAAAACAAAGAGAAGATTTAAAGCCTATATATTTTTTTTCAACAGATAGTTATATACCTAAAGGAACTTAAAGAATTATAGAATTTTAGAACTAAAGGAGATCTCAGAAACAGGTGTTTTTATATTTCTGATTTTAAAAAGGTGGACTGCACACTTTATAAAATTCTCCACACCTTGCACCAAACCATCTAGATATAAGAAAGAAATGAATTACTACAAAGCCATACTCAAAAACAACAAAAATATCTCTAAAAGAGAAATATAGACTGCCAGGAGGAGACACTGCTATGGTGATAATGAGGACTGGCACCTGCTACTTTACCACCCCAGAAGGAGGCTCTCAGGGACAATGAAAATTTGTGTGTCCTTCGATAGATGATTGAATAAAGAAGATGTGAGATTATATA
>NW_017731539.1:593563-600556 GCF_001890085.2 Hipposideros armiger
ATATATATATATATATATATATAATGGAATACTATTCTGCCATAAGAAAAGATGAAACAGTGCCATTTGCAACAACATGGATGGCTCTTGAGGCTATTATGCTAAGCGAAATAAGTCACACAGAAAAAGTCGGGAACCACATGATTTCACTGATATGTGGGATATAGAACTGAAAACATCAAAGGATCAAGACAGACAAATAAAGAAACAAAAACTCATAGACACAGACAATAGTTTACTGGTTGCCAGAGGGTAAGGTGGGAGAAAGGGGTGGTAGTTGAAGGTAAAATGGATCAAATATATGGTGATGGAAGGAGAACTGACTCTCGGTGTTGAGCACACAATGTGATATATAGATGATATATTACAGAATTGTACATCTGAAACCTATGTAACTTTACTAACAATTGTCACCCCAATAAAAAAGAAAATGTGTGTGGGAAAGTCATGTGGAAAAATTTTCTTGAATACAAGCATTTAACCAACAACCACCAATAATCTGAGGAAAGCTGACACTATAACAGGAAACAGATAAGAGAGTAATCTGAAAAGCTTTTAAAATAATATATTTAAATAACTTTAGGGAGATAGTCACATTAAAAAAAGGCTAAAAAACAAAGATAGGAGATTATGAAACAAGGGTAGGCAACTATGACAAAGGGCGAGAGATTTTAAAATGAAAAATATAATGGTAAAAATAAAAATGACACAGCTCAACAGTAACCAGAAAGCTAAATGTTAAGTTGAATTTACATGGAAAAGAAGAGAATATATGAGACAAATATTAAGTGATAAGAAAACTTGATCCAGAAATTATAAATCCATCTGAGTTTTAGAAATAGCCATCAGAGAAAAAAAAATGGAGACAAGGCAATATTTAAAAAAATAATGCCTGAAAATGCCCCCAAACTAAGAAAAAACAAACAAACAAAAAAGGCATGAGTTTTTGGATTGTAAGAATTTGAAAACCTGAGAAGAATTACAGGCTGCAACATACTGGGACACATAGCTGTAAAATTTCAGAAAATCAAGGGAAGAGAAAGTCCTGAAATCTGCTGGAGAGAAAAGGCAGACCCCCTACAAAGAGATGAGATTAGAGAAACATCAGCCATCTGTCTCATTAGGAAATCATAGAGCACCTTTGCATTCTAGGTGGCATTTCTTTTCTGGCAGAACACAGATGTTAGCCTAAGAAAATGACGGGTGTAATCTGGATGTTTTAGCAACAGGGCCCCCTCACAACTCTTTTTTCATACGTAAATATCCCCTGAAGTATCAGAATACTCATGCCCTCCTCTTGACTCTCCCAACATGAAGTTTCTATTATTCCAAAAAAGAGAATTTGCTCGCTTGCTCTTCACACACTACACTTACCCCAGCCTTGAAGGACTTCCTCCTACCTGGAATGTTATCTGGCCCAAACTGGCTCCCATATGCAAAGGGCAAAGAGAGACAGGAGAAAAGAAAGACGCAGGCCACTCCACACTGGGAGAAGGCAGTGTTAATAAATGAGGGAACTTACCACCAGGCTTGTCTTGGCTGCCGCAAGACGAGTAGAACCTTCAAAGTTTGTGTAGAGAGAGGCCTCAATGGAGTTCCCTCACGTGAACCATCCAGGTGCTTTCAGTAACACAGTGGAGCAAGTGAGGAGCTGCTGGAACCATCCAGGTGTTCTCAATAACACATTGGGGGTGTTGACAAGCCTCTAGTTTCCCTGGCCCAGCTCTCAGGTCAACTGATGGTCACATCCTCTCAATGACCTCCTCCAACACTCAGATACGTGCTGATCTAAACTCCACTCATCCTTCAAGGTCCATCCCTTGCACGTCTCCTCCACAAAGCCATCTCTAGTTCATGGTGATCCTTTCCCCTTCTTGGCTCTCAAAAATGCAGTGTTTGTTCAACACATCATAACATTTTCAAACTTCTCTTGATGTTCCTAGTGGTAACCTACATCTAACGTTTAGCGTATGCCTAGCACTTTATATCTTGTTATTATACTTAATCCTCAAAACAATGCTTTAAGTAAATATTATTATTATGCCTACTTTACAGGTAAGAAAGGTGAAGCTTAGGGATGCTAAGTAACTTGCTAAAGACCAGAGAGCAAGTCTGTAACAGAGCCAAGATAGACCAAGTGCTGCCACATCCAGTTGTGCAGTTTAGGCACTGAACAAAAGTGTGCCACAAGGGGCCAGGTGGGGTCTGGTACTTAACTCACTCTCTGTTCAACAAGCTGACAATGAGCCCTTCCTGGAGGAAAGGAAGTATTCTTTGAATTCACCAAAGACACATTTATGGGCTAGTTACTGATAGAGACTCTAGGTCTGTTTGGGTCTAGGACCCGCACTCAACTACTACACTATACCAACCCTCATTTAAAAGGTGAAATAATGAGGCCCAGAAAAAAACAAAATGATTTTTTGAAGTTTACAGAGCTAGTGGAATCTGAGTTGACATTTGAGACATTCCAATTGCTCCTTCTGCCACTCTACTTGCGTTGCATTCCACATAGGTTTTATTATAGACTGTCATTGTGTTCTGATTATTTCTTGTGTCTCTATCACATACCCACAGTACACTGTGAACTCCTTGAGAGCAAAGACCATTCCTAATAGTTATTCCAGCAGCATATACCATATGCTCAGGCATAAAGAAGACTCCAGTAGACATTCCTTAACTTGAATGGAATGCTTCTCAGAATGAAGTTGCCCATGACCCTTTAAGTACCTCTGCAATAGCACCTGGTCTTGAGAAAAACATGTAGTCATATGGTCTCGGGAAAATACCAATCTGGACTCATTCTTTGCCACCAGCTCCCTGCCAAGAGATGATTCCGTCCTACTTAGGGTATTTGATATCACTGACTTCCAAGTAGAAGCAGCCTTTTCTTGAAGGCATTCTTGGGAAATCTCCTCCATCCCTTTCTTTTCCCATGCCCAATTCCATCTTTAAAGCAGTATAAAAAGACATGAAGAATGATTGTGGAATCAGGCCTGAGTGATTCCAAGAAAAATAACTTACTTATGTCTTGAAAGATTTAGGTGTTAAGATGAACAACCTAAGTTCCAGGCATATTTATGGAGTTGAGAAAAGCAACATTATTTTATATAAATATATATTTTATAAAAGAATAAATAGAGACTCTTAGCATATCTTATGTCTGAGGTGCCTTAAGTTATGCTCCTGATAAGTGGAGATCTGGGAGTGGATGCCTGGTCTATCCATTAGTTCAGTGATCCTTCCTCTCATGACAGCTGTTGAATCCTGAAGAAAATGTGGTCCCAAAAATGCCATAAAAGGTTACTGCCTGAGCGTCCCTTCAGATATGTATGAAGGCTAAACCAGATAGACTCCAGGAAGTGTGCAACAGATAAGGCATGTTGAGGAGTTAAGAATAATTTCTCCTAATCGCCCTTTAGAAAGTTAGAGGAAGAGATCATATTGTGGTCAGGTAAAAATTCAATAAAATCTTTCTCACCAGCTAAGAAAGATGATCAAAAACTTCAGCTTTGACCCAGCCCACAGGCAATTACAACCATTCACAAAAGAATCCTGTCTTCCCAAAATAAATGTCTGCTCCAGTTGAGTTAAAATTAGACACACATCAATTCCTGCTGTTGACACAGAAGCCACTGACAAGCAGGGTGGAATCCAGAATCCTCTACAGAAATGACCAGGTTCTGTAGACATCTTCCAAGACACCCAGAGTGAAATGATTCAAATGTCTTGCCATTTCTTCGTCACCAACACTCTCTGCCCCTGCCCTACAACCAGCTATGTCTCAGAGAGCCCCAGGACATGAGCAAAAACTGCCCCTTTGTGGCTGAGGTTCCAAATGGAATGGCACAAATATAAGATGGTTTTATTTTTTATAATAATGTCAATCCCTGGGATATGTAGACTTGTCGCAACACTGTAGTATTCATGATATAATTGATCCATTCTTTGAACAAATATTTATTGATCATCTATATTGTGCTAAGTGTCAGGGCATAAGACAGAGTCTCTGACCTCAGCAGCCCCACGACTAAAGTATGAAAAACATTATTATCTGTACTGTAATGAATAAGAAAATGGATACTCAGAAAGGTTAAGTGATTCCCTACTGCTAGTGTTGTAGTAGGAAAAAGCCCAACTTTCTCAGTCTTTCAGAAATGTGACTTCCCCTTTATTCTCATTCCCTTCAAAACAGACAAACCTCATGGCACCTCTCAGTACTGCCTTTTTCATTCTGTTTTTATGGTTTCACCCCAAAGATATTAAAGCTATGTGAATACGCATAGGAAGGACTTATTTTTGGACTTAGGAAAATAATTTTTTCCTTTGGGTGATAAGAAAAAGAAGAAATATAATTTAAGCAAAACTTTATCTCAAAACTTCATCTGTATGAGCTATTTGGGATGTGAAAAATTACCTGCTGGGACAACTGTTTTAGGCTTGTGTTTATTTACTGTGATGTCCTGGCCCTCCAGTTCTAGGCCTGTGTTCTTACAATTCATATTTCTGGAAAAGTTTTCTATTTAACTCATTTGTTCAAGAGACTTAATTTCTTTTCTGTAAAACACAGTCTTCTTAGAGGATGGAGTTCAAACTCTTTTAAAACCATCCAATAATCAGGCCTAATATTCTTATTAATTAAATTCATTAACCATTAATTGAAAATTAAGACTTGGGATACAACAGTGTAAAATCCTGAACCTTGTATTGAAGGATCTCCTGGCCTGGCAGTAGAGAAGAAGGGGAAACAGACCAGTAAGCAAATAATCATAATGCAAGGGGATAGTCTCTGGTAGGAGCCTGTCGTAGGCAGAGAAATAGCTTTGCAGAAGTGATTAATTCCGTTTTAAGATGCATAGTCAAGAAAGCCTCCTGAAAGAAGAGATGCTTGAACTTCTCTCCAACAAGAGTCCTTTTCAGTCAGGCCAGTCTTCCTATTCTCTGTGCCGCCCACATATATTTCTACCTCTTTGGCTTAATTCAGTGACTGCTATTTATTAAGCATTTACTATATCCTAGACACTTTGTTAAGGATACAAAGTCTTATCACACTAGCTCTCAAGGAATTTAGAGTTATTAGGAGAACTTACTTGTATCTCCCATGCATCTACTCAATATATTTAGAAGACTTCAAATTTGTATAAGATGTTGATTTCCAACAGGCCTTAGTGATTCCAAGAAATCATTTTCTTTGTCCAAATATCCATCTTCATGCATATGTCTTCCATGAATTCATTCTATAATCTCCTAAGACACAGAAACACTCTTCAATGCCCAAGACTCCCAGTGTACACTGTTTTGTTCCTCCATGGTGTTATTTATATCGATTATGTTTTGTGCAGTGTCATTGTTCAATGTTGAGGGGCCCCACAAGAAAAATTTCCAAGGACCATGCACTGTGTCACTATCTAAACTGTTTTGTAAAAAGTGTTGCTGATGCTGTCACTTAGGGTTCTCTTTATGATGACCCATGAGAGACCTTCCTAGCTGGTGCTAGTATTAGGAGAGTTCTAGGTCTCCTGAACAACACATCTACTTTTTACCTGATGAGATGCTATATAATTTGGATAATTCACCAGATTTTCCTTTTTAAGGCAAAATAAATTTTATTTTATAACCAAATTTGTGGCAAATTTATAGGTAGTATTTGTGAAATGTTTAACTTTATTTATTTCTCCCTTTCTTTCTTTTGTCCTTCCTTCCTTCTTCCTTTCTTTTGTCTTTCTTTCTTTCTTTCTTTCTTTCTTTCTTTCTTTCTTTCTTTCTTTCTTTCTTTCTTTCTTTCATTCTTTCTTTCTCTCTGCCATTTTGTTGTATTTTGCATATCCTGGTAGCTACCTTAAGTCCCTTCCAGACTAAACAATCCCTTCTAAATAAATAAAAATAATCTTTGTACTGCTTTTTTAACATCCAAGTTTGTAGCACAGGGCTAATATTGGGCTAGGGTCACATTACAACTTTCAGGGATGAATTTTCTGGGAAATGTTTGGCTGTTTTTCTGTTCTATGAATGGTGGGAAAAAGTAGGCAGAGTCACTTATAGGAATACAGGAGCAAAGCTCTTTTTTGTTTGTTTGTTTTTGCTTCATGAGCATAACAAATTGAAACAAAGCCAAGATGTGAATTTCAAAGACCAACCCTGGAGTCCTCAAGTCTGAGCAACAAAAAGGTAATTTTTGGCCTTGAAGCTCTCATCTACTAGAAGGTAGGAAATGACTAAAGCTGGTTTTTGTTTATATTCCTGATTTGCTGGGCCGTAATGACATTCCTTTACTTAAATTTTATTGATTTTGATAAATTCTGAACTGTCTGGCTTAGGGAGAGCCAGAGAGGTATAGCTTTTAATGTCAAAAAAAATTTGTAAGATCAACATTTGTTCTTTGCTGAAGGCCTGTGGAGGATATGGAGAGTAGGCTTATTGAAAAAAGGCTTCAGCTGCCAGCATGCAGAAAACCCCAGGAAACTACTGATTGGCTCCAGGAAGATGGACTTAGGACGGGTCTCAGTGACCTTCTCCGTAGAATGCATTCCAGCCAATTGAAATCCCCAACCCAGTGCTCAAACAAAGAGATAATGCTATCTCTGCCCAGATTTCAAATTCTTAGACCACCTAGTGAGTTGTTGATCCAGCAACCAGTAATTTTTCTCCTATAGTGTATATTGTAGCCAATGGAACTTCTGGGCCAGCTGTTACTTGTCTGCGTAAGAGAGATAGGTAATAACAGATTGAAGGGTCCCTTGGTGGAGTGCCTCTTTTCCCCACAGGCTATCTCCTTTAATATTCTGCTGTGAGGGGATGATATTTTATCATAAAGGACTGATTCTTTGAATTCAAGTGCTTCCATATTTCTATGTCTATGTGTCAGTATGAGTGAGTCTTTCTAGAATGTTTCATGCTGACAGCTTCCCTTACCAAAACTGTAGGGTAATTGCCTTGTTATTAATGACAACAAGGGAAGGGGCAGGGGGGTGGGGGGGATGGCACCATAACCCA
>NW_017731539.1:600576-603714 GCF_001890085.2 Hipposideros armiger
GGTGGGGGAGAAGGACAGAAAGGAAAGCAAGATTCAGTCCAATCCCAAGATAGTAGTCATATGTATGGGTGTACATCCCACCTTTGAATCCCCAGTATGGTCAAAGAAATCTCAAATCATTCATGAATTGATTTAAACTAATCAACTTATTTTAAAAACTAAAGATTCAGCAAAAGAAATGCAAGCTTTTTCTGGAGGGCAATATCTTCATTCTAAGACCTGGAGAGCTTCCACAAATACATTTTCAAGGGAAATGAGCAGCCTATAGTCACTGTAAGCAGGGACACAAATAAGTGAATATGTTCACAAAGCAGCAGAAATGACAGACAGCAAAAATACAGTCACAAAGACTTCATGTTTTATAAATATTACAGAAATACTGTAAAACAACTGTTTTTACTATATCTATGTCTGAAAATATTAAAAATCTCTTGAACATATCTGCAGGGAACACCATAAAAAGTAGGTTAGCAAATTAAACAAAAACAGAAAAAAGTAGCTAGCTTCTGTGTATGATGTAGAAAACACAGGGAAAAAATATCATCCTCACCTTCAGAGCAAGAAGAAGCTAGATAATCTATGAAAATATAGTTTTTCTTGAAGCCATAAGAGAGCTAGGGCTGTTGACAACTGACAAACCTGAAACCTATGAAAAAGGAAATTCTCCAAGGAGAGATAAGACACAAGCTCAGCATCTGAGGCAGGTGATGAGCATCATCACCTTTCTGGTAAGAAGTACTCAGATAAAATTTGTAACAACTGCTGAAGGCTAAGTATGGCTTAGTGAGAGAATATAGAAACACTAGGAGCCACAGACACAAAGGGAATTAGTACCTACTCTCAGGCTTTTTCCTGTGGACCACACTGGACACTCACAAGAAAGTTGGGGGAAGGTGAGAGGATACAGAAAACTTCCCATGTGGTGCAGGTGGTGCAGGACTGAAAGAAAGGAGTAGCAGCAACTGTAGGAAAGGCAAAAAGTCCCACATGGATTCAGCTCCTCTGTCTCTCCTACAGAATTTTTTGTTCTAGCTAGGAGAATAGCGTAAAACCCTATAACTTTCAAGGTACAAGGTACATGTGAAGACACATCATGGCTGAGGGAAGAGATCAGAAAAAAACCTCTATCCCTGGGGAAAAGAGTGGGACAGAAAAACATTCTATGTCCAGAACAATAGAGATCCCATACCACGGAGAGAGAGGCAGGATCATGAAGAAGGCTCCTCCACACGTGAGACCCATGAATAAAGCATCTGCCAATGACTGAGGCTGACCCAGGACAGTAGGGAATGCCCACCATCTCCCCCTGCCCTCAACCAGGCTAGCAAGTACTGAGTAACAAATAACAGCGTTTTATGGGGAGGGGAGGGTCAAGAAAATCCAGAGTTAATCTCAGGAACATATCTATGAGTCTCAGGCACACAGAGAAGACCCAATGCTAATGGTGAAGCAGACACTGAGAAAATAACTTGGCAAAATGAGTCCTTCTCCCATGTACAAAGTAATGCTAGAGGGATTTGAAGCCTGTGGTAGACCAAGAGTAAACATAGCAAGAACAAAACCCAAACCCAGCTCAACTCCAATCCAGATTGATATAACAGTCCCCACCACCACTTCTAAAGGTATCATAAAGGAAAATGCCTACCCATTTTAATAAAAAACACTATTTGTCTTAGTCTCTACTGTTGTACTCAAAATACTTAGTTTTCAACAAAAATTATGAAACAAGGTCTCAGACAACACACTATCAGGAGAAAAAGCAGTCAAAAACCAGACTCAAATATAATCCATGTGGTTCAACTACCAATTGAAAATTTTAAAATAGCTATAATTAATATACTAAACACTTCAATGGAAAAAGTGGAGAACACATATGAAGATATAAGAGAGAATACAGAACAGACAGAAAAATGGAAACTATAAGAGAGGAGCAAATGAAAATGATAGAAATAGATAAAAGAGATGAAGAATGCCTTTGATGGACTCATAAAAAGAGTCCACACAGAGGAGAAAAAAACATCAGTGAACTTGATGATAGGTCAACACAAAATACCCAAACTAAAACAGAAAAAAAATAAGAACGGGGGGGAAAAATAGGCAAAATGGAGCTTCCAAAGGCTGTGGGACAATGTCAAATAATTAACATACACATAATTGAAATCTCAGAAGAACGGGGAAAGAAAGGGAAATAAAAACAATTGAAAAAGATAATGACTAAGAATTTTCCAAAATTAATGAAAGCAACCACATTCCAATTCCAAGAAGTTCAGATAACACCGACCAGGATAAATACCTCACCCAAAATAAAAGCACATACGCACATCATATTGAACTGCTGAAAATCAAAAATAAAGAGAAAATCTTGAAGGGAGCCAGAGAAAGCAATTGCCACATTATATTGAGGGAAAAAAAAAAATATATATATATATATATATATGAATTATAGCAGATTATGCATCAGCAATTATTTGAGTCAGAAGACAATGGGAAACAATTTTAAAGTGCTAAAAATGAAGTCGACACAGAGTCCTCTACCAGTGTAAAAAAAACTGTGAAAAATAAAGAGGAAATAAAGTGTTTTTTCAGACAAACAAAAACTGAAAAAAATCATTACCAGCAGATGTACACTATAAGAAATATATACTAGTATAATGTGTGGTAACTATAACAGATGGAAGGGAAGAATTAGGAATATGGTGTTGTAATGTGCTTATGCTACACATTAAGTGGTATACTATCATTTGAAAGCAGGCTTTGACTAATTAAAGATGCATATTGTTAATCCTAGGGTAACTGCTAAAACAAAATTTAAAAAGAGGTGTAAACAATAAGCTGATAGTAAAGATAACGTGGAATCATAAACAACAATCAATTAACCTAAAAACAACAAAATTTTTTTTTAAAAAGCAGGAGCAAATTAAAAACTAGCAAAGTGTATATTAAATTCAATTATATTGATAATTGCATTAAATGTAAATGTTATACACACACCATTCAATGTCAGACATTATACTACTAGATATAAAAGCAAGATTGGGGCTGGCCCAGTGGCGCGATGGTTAAGAGCTGGCTTGGGATGCCAGAGGGCCCCAGTTCGGATCCCACATATGAGGGCCAGTGACACTGCCCTCTACAGCT
>NW_017731539.1:603869-621996 GCF_001890085.2 Hipposideros armiger
TGTGCCTCGCCCGGGAAGAGCACAATGATGGTGCCAACTTGGGCCAGTGAAGCAACGTCCTCCACAACTAGACTGAAGAACAAAACAACAGCAACTTGTCCGTTCCCCTTCCCCCAATTCCCCAGCACTGTTCCCATCCCCAAATTCCGCAATAAAATCTTTAAAAAAAAGCAAGATTGAGCAATATGCAGCCTATAAGAAACACATCTTTAATATAAATATGTACGAGATTAAAAGTAAAAGCATGTAGAATGATATACCATACAAACAAATCAAAAGAAAACTAGAGCAGCTAGATTAACATCAGAATAAAGTAGAATTAAAACAAGAAAAATTACTAGAGGTAAAGAGGGATGTTACATAATCCTCAGGTGAGCTTCAAAAATAGAGTTTCAAAATACATGGAGCAATAACTGATAGAACTAAAAGGAGAAGTAAACAAATCTACAACTATAGTTAGAGAGTAATCAGTAGAACACGGAGACAGAAAATAAAGGATACATACAGTTATATAGAGAGCAATAAACAATGTAGTTGTTCATCAATAGATGAAAAGATAAAGAAAAGGTAGTGTGCGTGCACACACAGACACACACACACACCCCAGAAAGTTTACAAGTATAAGAAAAAAAATAATAACAAAGGGGAAAAAAAAGAAAGAACTCAATCTAACAGAAGGCAAGAAAGGAGAAAAAACTGAAGACAAGGCAAAACAAATAGAAGCCCATGATGATCGGGTGATATAAATAAGTGCAAATTTCTCAGTAATGACAGTAATTGTAGGTATACTAAACTCTCTAGTTAAAAGACAAAGATTATCAGCATGTTTTATAAATACTAAATCTAGTTATTGACTGCTTACAAGAGATGTAGCTTAATAAAGATACAAAAAGGTTGATGATATAAAGGGGAAATGGAGATATGTCAAACAATTACTAACCAAAAGAAAGCTGATGTGGCAATGTTGATAGTAAACACAGTAGACTTCAAGAAAAAGGGCATTGTTAAAAATAAAGTCAGTCGCAATTTAATGATGAAAGATTCCACTGACCAAGAAAATATATAAAAATCCTAAATTCATTTGTGTTCAACCATATAGCCTGAAGTGATATAAAGTAAAATTTTGACAATACTATAAGGCGAAATTGGCAGGTACATCATTAGAGATGTGGAACATTTCAACACATCTTTCTCTGTAGTAAGATACCAGATGATAAAACATTAGTAAGGATAATGACCTTGATCTAATGGATACATATTAAGTATCACACTTCACAACTGGAGACTATATATATGTTCTTTGTACACACATTGTTTACTTTCTTTAGGTTTGATTATATTTTCTTTTTCCAGCTTTATTGCAATATAATTGACATATAACATTGTGTATGTTTAAGGTGTATAATGTGATGATTTGATACATATATACTGCAAAATGTTTACACCATGAGGTTGGTTAACACATCCCTTACTCATGCAATTACCATTTTGTTGTTGTTACAGCTCTATTCTCATTGGAACTTTCAAGTATACAATACATTATTAACTATAGTCACCAGGCTGTACATTCAGCCCCCAGAACTTATTTACCTTAGAACTTATTTACCTTAGTTTGTACTTGACCACTATCTCCCCATTTCCTTCACCCCTCAGCCCCTGGAAACCACTTTTCTACTCTCGTTTCTATGAGTTTTATGTTTTTAGATTCCACCTATAAGTGAGATCCTATAGTATTTATCTTTCTCTGATTTATCCCACTTAGCATACTGCCCTCAAGTTCCATTTATGTTATCACAAACGTCAGGATTTCCTTCTTTTCTATGGCCGAATAATATTTCATTGTGCACATATGAGTATATACCACATTTTCTTCATTGATTCATTCATTGATGGGCATTTAGGTTGTTTCCATGTCTTGACTATTGTGAATAATGCTAGGATGTACATAGGAGGGCAGATGGCTCTCTGAGATGGTGATTTCATCACGAGATTAAAAAACAAAACATAACCAGGGCACTATATGGACATACTAGCATCCTAGAAATTAACGTTTTTAACCTGCCATACTTTAGCATGGCTTTGGCATGTGCCCTGTCCTCTCTGAACCCCCACTTTCCTTGTGCCAGCTCTGAAGTCAATCTTCACATCTGAAGAGCTCTGAGGCCTCCTGAACATCTATTTCTGCCTTTGCCCATTTGACTTTCTGTCTCTAAATGCTGAGCCTGGTGATCCACTCTCCCTGTCATTCCTGTCACTCTTAGGGACACCATTTCTGTTATTCTGCTGACTCCACATTATGTCATATCCTCCCTTGGAGGGAAGCCTTTCTCCACGTATATTCAACTGTGATTTCCTGACTACCTTCCTCCATGTCTCACCAGCATTCTTGAACATGATATTGTTGGTCTGTTTTGGCCACATCCCCATTATACCACAATAACCTAGTCCTGACAGTTTGAATCCTAAATCATGAGAATACTGGAAGGAGATCAAGAAAGGATTAGAGGAAGCTCAGCATACCAACAACTTTAAATTATGATGAGATAATAGAAAAGTGTAACACAGGGTAATTTTGCCAGGACATGGTTGTCCCACTCAGTAAAGCATGTTTTATATTTTAATTGATGTATGCTGTTGTTCAAGGGTGGGCGGTTGCATTTCCACAATACATCACACCACAAGTAGCTGACATGCCCTTCCCTTTGGCTTATCTGGACTTCAAGGAATCCATTTACTATTATTATTATTATTATTATTATTATTATTATTATTAATTATTATTTTGATATTGTTTCTCTCTTCCTTTGCTTTTAACTGTTTTGTTGGCATTAGTTAAAGGATCCTAGGGCTCGCAAAGCTGGCAGGCATCCCAGTCGCAAGAAGGACTTTTTCCAGGCCCCAGTCTCTCTGTCAGCACAAAAGCAGGGGGTTCAAACAAGGAAACATCAAACATCATTGTTTTAATTAGGTAAGCACAAAATGTGAATTAGAACACTGATGAAGTACATCCTAAAAAAACATTCTTTCCACTAATTCAAGATCCTAAGTTGTCTCCTGTGAAGACATAAGGACATGGGGATGCTTTGTGATTGGACGGGTCCAGACAAGGAAAGTCACTTGAGGACTAACCAGGACTGGTTGCACAATGGGGTTCTCAGCCCAGATCAGGATATTTCATCTGCCACGGTCAAGGCCACTTGCGCTATAACTAGCAGGCAAAGTAAGGGCTATTGGCTCATATGAGCACAGGCCAGGATGTGAGGAGGTCCTGTTTTTCATAAAAATTAATGAATACAAATAAGACTCTAGTAACCAGAGGAGAGAAGGGGTTTCTTGAAGGACCCATGAACATGACGAACTGAGATTAAACACCCAGAAGACAGCCCAAATACAATCAATATTGTCCTTCTCAAGAGGAACTTGAGGGTCTTGAATGAGTGGAAAGAACACTTTCCTAGGCTGTAGTTCATCGGGGTTCTAATCCACATCTTGTGCTTACCTAATTGTGTGTCATCCCCTCTTCTGTTCGGCCTCTTTATCTGTAAAATTAAGAAGTTGTACCCCATGGTTTCTCAGCAATCCCTCCCGCACTCACATGCTACTAGGCTGGTCTACTGATTCTTAAAACAGTTCTAGAACTTCTCTTTCCAGTACCTTTAGAGCTGATTTGCATACATGGCCACATGCAGAAACACATACACACATGCACAAGTACAATGTGCACACACACAGCACAGATGAGACAACTGTTTCAGGGATACATCTTGTTTATTTATAACCCAAATGATATTTCTAAGTCTGACTATTCACCTTATTTCCATCTTGGCTTCAAGTGGCTTTTAATTTTCTTAAAAAATTAAATCAGATGTGGAATCAAATAGCTTTTACCGAAATACTTACTATATACTAAAATCCTGCCAGGAAGTTACATTTGTGTCCTCTTTGATCATTCTCATATTATCAAAGACATTTGAGGTCTGACAATTAAGTTCACAAACTTGTTGCAATGATGTTGCTAACCTTTTTTGTGATATCAGAAGGATTATTGATTATGAATTTGTACCAACTGGATAAACAGTTAACCAAGTTTACTATTTGGAAGTGCTGAAAAGACTGCATGAAAAAGTTAGACGAAAATGACCTGAACTTTTCCTCAACAATTCATGGCTCTTGCATCACAACAATGCACCCGCTCACATGGCACTGTCTGTGAAGGACGTTTTAGCCAGTAAACAAAGAACTGTATTGGAACACCCTCTTTATTCACCTGATCTGGCACCCAATGACTTCTTTCTTTACCTGAAGATAAAGGAAATATTGACTGGAAGACATTTTGTAACATTAAGGACATCAAGGGTAATACGATGACAGCTCTGATGGCCATTCCAGAAAAGAGTTCCAAAATTGCTTTGAAGGGTGGACAAGGCACTGGCATTGGTGCATAGCTTCCCAAAGGGAGTACTTCAAAGGTGACTGTAGTGATATTTGGCAATGAGGTATGTAGCGCTTTTTCTAGGATGAGTTCGCAAACTTAATTGTCTGACCTCATATGAAGGAAACAATATTATAGAGGAAACAACAATATTAATAGAGGAGGAAAACAATGTTTAATAATTTGCCAAAATTATACGACTGCAAGGGGTAAATATATTTTCTAACTGTAAATTACAGGATAAAGACTTTATCACTGATATTTATGAAAATGTAGAGATATTTTAATCCTCATCTGAAATTCCATCTCCATTATGACACTCTCCCTGTCTATTCCCACCCCACCCCCTCAGAAGTGATCATTCCATTCACTGGAAATGTCACATAAGGCCTTCTACTGTCTCAGCATCAGATGCATGATTCTTATTTGAATGTAAGTTCTTTCATGGCAAAAACCATGTCTTATAATTTGTCCTGGAGCCCTGAGCAAAAATTATAAGACCAGGAAAAGAGTAGATACCCAACAAAAGAAGAAAAAATATAACCATAATTATTTGAGTGGCTTAGTTGAATTTATAAGTGTGTAAACTAAAATTTCATTCTTTCCCCGTGTAATTAGCATCTTTCTGTTAAAGACATATGATAAAGTAGATATCCCAACATACTTGCTGCAGAAACATGAGGGAAGGTATGAAAGGCGAAAATTCCAATCACCTCTTTCTGCCCGTTAATGGGGTGGTGAAGGACAGAGCACAACATACTGTACTTAATGCAGATTCTGCTCAGTGAAACAATGATTACAATCAATTTGACTACTAATGTGACTTATCTTGTAAATTGCTGGGTCATTAACTTCAACAACATCAATGTGCTGTCACTATCCAATTCCACCAAATTAGTGTCCGAGGTAATAGGAGAACGAATGTATTAGTGCATTATTGGTGGCTAATAGAGACAGCAAGTCTTTAATGTGCTGCAGAGAGCAGCTGAGGCACCAGAGTCTGAGACAAGACCAAGGGAACTGGATGCAAAGTCAGGATCCACGACCTGGTGGCGCCTTAGGGCTGCTGCAGGCTCTTACCTGGCCCCTTTGCCTTGGTGCCTCAGATGGCAGAAGAGCTGAGTTACTGGGGTGATCTTAACCCGTTGCAGGGAAAATGCACATTCATTGTCCATTTGAGACAAAAATAGCAGCAGCATTATATTTCAATCATCCAAGAGCAATGGACCTATCTAAAGTCAGGTTTTTGAAGAAGAAACTTTTCCAGCAAGTCTTGAATTCACAAAATGCAGGGGTGCACTTACTTTACACATACATGTGGATGGTCCTCATACCTTAAATCTAAAGTTTGGTCCATCTGAAGACCTATCCTGGAAGTTACACTCAATTAGCAAATTGCATTCATTTCTGGAGAAAAAAAATCTGAAATATTTGCATCCATGTTCTAGAGATATCCATTATACCCTCCCTGCCCCATGTTTCTTGTTGAGAAGTTGCTATACCCACAGTCCAACAGGGAAAGCACTCAAACTGCATGACCTCATTCCTTGTCACAGTTCATTGAACCAGAGATGAATACCTGGTTGAGGTGTGTCAGGCATATTTAGTCTCTCAGGAGAATGGAATTAAAGTATGGAGATTGAGCCAGTCAGAAAATGCTAGACATTAAACTGTAACTCTTCCAAGTTGGAGTTGGTGCCAGGACACCAAAGCCACATTCAAGCCCACATTATGGGGAATGGAATCTAAGAGTCTTGCAGCTAGCTGTTCTAAAGAACAAAGGAGACTGAAAGGTGTAAGTGGAAGTGTAGAGAGAAACTGTCTCAGAGAGGCGGAGAAAGAACGGCTGGCTGCTTGACAACTTTCCAGGTCCTAAGCATGAAACCCAGCACATAGCTCACAATTGGGTTGTAGGCACACCTATATCTTTTTGCTAAACTGGCTTTAGTAGGTTTCTATTTCATGAACTCAGACAAGCTCCATGATAATCTGCTTTCTTTCTGATTGTCAACAAATATTTATTGACCACTTGCTGTAGGTAGCACACTCAACCCTGCCAGAGACACTCAAAACCAAAAGAAGTTATTCCTTTTCAGGAAATTATAACTGAGTTGGAAAGATTTTTCTAAATATTGGAAAGAATGGTGGCACTTGTAGGAGCACAGGATCTGCAATCCGTGTAGCCCTTCCGATGGCTGAGAGAGAAGGTGGAAAATGTAAAGAGAACATGAAAGACATATTGTGTGGACTTGGGATCCGCCAATCCTACAACTGTCATTGCTCCCACCACCATCATTGCTCCCTCTACCTCTGGCTACCATTGACTATGGGCCCTTGTGACCCAACTCTGGGCTTCTGTACTTTCTATGGCTACTCCATGAGGTAGTTACTATGAATATAGCTGGTTCAAAAGGAGGAAACATGGCAGCGCTAACAAGCCCTGGAACTTGAATTTAAACCCAACTAGTCTATCTCTAGACCCTGCTGTGACCCATATCTGCCATTTTCCTTTTTCATGTCTGCCTCTCTCTTCAGAAGCTATGTCCTTGCCCTTTTTTCAAGTGACCTTTGCTTTCCTAATCAAACCTGTAATCATCAAAGTGCCTTATACCAGTTGCCTAGCTCTTAAGAGAAATTTAAGCCATCATTAATCCCCACTGTAGGGGGACTTGCAGTATGTCTGATTTCTGCATCAGAAAGGAAAGGATTGTGTTTTGGATATATAAGTTTAGGCATAAAAAAAAAAAGGTGGGGATGAAAGTAGGTAAAAGATAGCATCTTCATGACAATTCTGAAACCCCACCCTGGAAATGAGGATTGCTCTAACAGTTTGCATGTGGAATGAAACTCTTTAGGAATGACTTTAGAATATTCTTAATTTCATATATATTCATATGAAATGATTTTCCTGCTTTCAGTATGATATTGATCAGAGAAATATCTTTGTTGATCCCATTTAGGTTTCAGTTGGATTACTTTGGATTGTGCTATATTATATTCCCTTCCCTAAAGAAAAGATGCATTAATATGTTGAGGTGGAACATATGGCAGATATCACTCAATATAATCAATATGCATTTCTCATGAACAATTCTCTCTTGCCAAGACTTATTCTACACAAGATATGTCAGGAGTTGTGAAGCCAGTCATCACAGAGCCTATCACTTAGTCAAGATAACAGATATATCTATCACATGCACTGTGGGCTTTGGGCTTAAACTTGATCCTTAATTGATTTTCCACACCCTCACAAAGAATTACCAACATAGAAGCTGTTACCAAGTGACAGACATGGCTGAGCATTGATACTTGGCACAATGGATCGGACATATCAAAATTTTAACACATACACATACCAAGTTTTTAAAGAAAACCTTTTCTCTTAAAATGATTAGATTTACAGGAAGCTGCACCCTGAAAATGTACAAGGAAGTCGAGCACACCATTCTTTCTCCCTCCCCCAATATTTACATCTTCCCTAACTCTAGTATATTATTAAATTCAGAAATTTGACATTAGCATAATTCATTAAGTTTATTTGAATTTTACCATTATATGTGCATGCATTTATTTTAAAATGTAAGCATTTAAATATGCACTCATTTAAATATTCGCTCATTTATGGGGGGGGAGTGTGTGTATCATTCTATAATACATTATCCCGTGTATAGCCTTGCATAACCACCACCACAATCCAGATATTCAACTGTACCATTACCTCAAAGATTTCTCTTATGCTGCCCCTTTATAGCCATGCCTACCCTTTCCATGCTCTCCTCAGCACCCCTATTCACTGGAAATCTTCATCTCCACAATTATGTTATAACACAAACGTTACATTAAATAGAATCACATATTGTATATCCATTTGAGTTGTGTGTTTCATTCAGCATAATTCCCATAAGGTTCACCTAAGTTTTGTGTGTACTGGTAGTATTCTTCTTTGTTATTGCTGAATAGTAGTTTATGGCATGGATTACCACAGTTTATTTAACTAAGTACCCATTGAAGGACATATGGGTAGTTTCCAGTTCGGTGTTACTACAAATAATGTTTCTATGGACATTTGTGTAATGTTCCTGCATAAAAACAAGTCTTCATTTCTCTGGAATAAACACTCAAGACTGAAATTTCTGGGTTGTATGTTAAGTAGATTTTCAATTCTGAAAGATACTATTTTCTAAAGTATTAATAGCTGTATCATTTCACATTCCGTTCAATAACGTGTGAGTAATCCAGTTTCTCAGCATCCTTGCCACCATTTTTCCATACCATAATTTATTATTTTAGCCATTCTGATAGGAGTGTAGTGGTATCTCATTATGGTTGAAATTTGCATTTCTCTACTAGAAAATAATGTTGAACGTCTTTTCATGTGTTTATTAGCCATCTTTGTATTTGGTGCAATGTCTGTGCATGTTTTTGCCCATTTTCTAGTTGGGTTGTTTTTCTTTATGTTGAGCTTTGAGACACATAAGGCTTTTTCACATAAGCATTTACTTCAAGTGTTCTACTTGGAAGACAAAACATTTTTTTCTGTTTTACACTGTAGGAAAGATTTAACCTTGACCGGGTTATTCTGCCAAAAGTAATGTACAACAATAGGCATTCAGCTGATTTCCTTTACATTCAGGACATGTAATGAGTATCCTGCCTACATTTATAAGTTAATAAATTGTGTATTCTAAATTATTTTTACATCTCTAATTAACTAGTATGCCCTTCTACAATCTACCTCATTCTACTTCTCAATTTTGTCATTTTCTCCTCTGCCCATTGAATCCTATGCTGCAGTCACCCTCAACTCCCAACCCCACCTCAAATGCTCCATATCCTTCTTGTCTCTGCATTTGTACAAGCTGTTATCCTTTGCCCCTTTCTTCATGTATAAAACTCCTACTCAAGCCCCAAGGTCCAGTTTAAATGCCATCACCTCTGTAAAACCTCTAAGTTCCCCAGCCACCTAGACACTTTTTCCTGTGGGCTCCTGCTCCATTTTGCTCAACTCTCAATTATGAAACCTACTGACTACCTTAGGAATTCTCTTGACTTTTCACATAATTAATTCTTCACATTAGCTTGGGCTGTTCTCCTTCTGTAAAACAGCTGACAGGGCACACTGAACATGTGAGGCTGGTACTCTGCTATCTAGTACACTCATATTTTGTTCTCACCAGCATTTAAATGGCACATTTGCCAAGAATCAACTTGTTTGTCCCCCCAATTTCTTTGTGACAGTTGAACTTTTAATTGTAATTATGCAATTAAATCATATATTATTTAAACCAATGAAATATGAATGTGAAAGAAAAGAGGTTGTTGTTTCTGTGAAAATTAAGTTTATTTGTTTGGAAAGACTTGATAGAAGCAAGTCATATTAGGCATGGGTGAAAAATTATAGAAGAGTATGGATAAAATATATAAAATTCCAGAGGTGTTTAGGACTCACACACTGTTTTAATGAAAGTATTTTTAACTTTTCACCCTTCTTGAAAACAAAAAGAAAAATAAAATTGGGAATTATATATAATGCATTATTTATGAAAGAAAGACCATGTGAAACTTCAATCACTGAATCCATACACAAAAATCCTTGGTCTTACATTAAAATTAGTTAATTAATTATCATTTTAAGCAAAATATATAATATTTATAGCATTAGTATTTTTTTTTACAGTTCTTCCCTTTAATTTTCTCAACAAATAAAATACTGGTTTAAATTACATCAGTGAAGAAGGCTTCTATTATGTTTTCTATTGAAACTTATTCAAAAAACCTTTTAGTTTACATGCTTTCTCACTAGATTGAGAGCTTCTTAATGTCAGGAACCTGGCATTTTGCCTGACACATCATGAGTACTCAATAAATTATTGTTGGATGAATGAAAAGAAATCTGTAAAGCAAATTTATAAAAATCAAAAGAAAATTGTATCTTATGATCTTCAAGCAATTATTTAATCTAACTCATTCAAAGAAGTTATCAGCCTCAAATATCAACAGTCAGTTCAAAGGAGTTAATTCTCTCTCCCTACACAATTGCACTTGCCCACCAGAATTTGGACCTCTTTAATGGTATTAACTGGTCTTCCTAAATACACACACACACACAAATATATACATATATTTATACTGATATATATGTATGTATATATTTATATATTATGTATGCAGATACATATCTGTATGTATATATGTGTGTGTACATATGTATATAAAATATGGTCCTCTAAATTTAACTATATCTCACTGTGATAAAAATCAGCCTTTAGGCCTAGAGATGTTCTCTGTTTCTTAACTATTATTATTTCTCTATACAGTTTCTGTAATATGATCATGATATAGCTTAACATAACCTAGATACCTAAAATGGAATATTCTAAATGGCAAGCCCAAATTCAACCCTGTGAATTTCATACAGAGTACATTATATTCTATTACCCATAAACTAATTTTTAAATCTAGACATTTTCTCTGGGCAGCTTCCATGTGAAATCTAACTTCCACATAGGAGAGGTGCTTTCTGCCAAGTAACTGAGAGAACTTCAAGCCCTGAGAGGTCCTCTTAGCACCTCTCTTGGTCCAGTTAACACTGAGTAGAAATTTGAGAGGGCTCTTCATAGCTCTACTTCTGTGATTAAATTATTTGACTGGTCAGTTATTTTTAGGGCCTGATTCAGCAATGACAAAAATAAAAGAGAAGAATGGATTGTCTCTGGTATTGTTGATTACCTTTGGCTTAGCTCTTGTCCCTTACTTTCTCACTTTGGAGAAAAGGTGACACAATCCATCTTGGTGTGAATGTCAGCCATCTTGTCTTTCAACTGGAAAGCTAGAAGTGACAGCTTGGTATATTAAGAGGTCTCTGCCTGAATAAATTGATGTCAAGTTTCATTACACGTAGACCAGGTTATCAGGCACAAGACAAACACTCAACAACTATGTACTGAATAAACAAATGGTATTCAGCAATACTGCCACTTCTTGAAATAAAAGTAGAGGCAGGCAAGGTCTGTATATTCTAGAAGGCTAAAGTCCACCAAAGAAGACCTACCAACCAAGATGTATAGCTTCTTTTGTGTTGAAAGCAACCAGTCTCTTGTCTTTATGGGTTGGAACATGGATGAGGTTCTCCTAAGAAGTACTTCCTGGAAGCACCATGACTTTTTGAAGATTTAAAGAGCTGGATTAGAGTAAGCAGCTCAGGGACATGGCTTATACTCATAATTTAGTTTAAAAGAGAGAGAAATAGGGTAGGGAAAAGTTTTTAAGTAAGAAACATTCTCTAGAACTAAAATAAAAATATATAAATCAATGCCACTAGCATTTTTCAAGTACCTATGCGAGTAACTGTGCTAGATGCTAGGAGAGGATTTTTCAAACTAAGGGTTGCAACCCAGTAGAGAATTGCAAGTCTGCCCTTTTTTAATGAAATAAAACAGGGTAAAAAATATAATATTTCACATATCATAAAGGTAGGTATATATTTGTTTCAGTTATGGGTATGTGGGGTGTTGAGTCAGTGTAAAAATATATTACTTACTATGCATTATAACAAAAGAAATTTAAATAAAACGTTGCTCTAGAAAGTTCTTTCCAAACTTGGGTAACAATCAAAACCATCTAGGAGCTATAAGAAACACACACATTTCGAAGTCCCATCCTAAGAGGAAGGGTCCAAAAACCTGTGAGGCTGCCTAAGAACAAGCTACAGGCCATAAATCATGAACTCCAATTAGAATGAGCAGAAGAGAATCAGTGAGAAAATGCACAAAAGTGAGAGAGTGTGGTACAACCTAAGCATCAGGACTCGCAAGCCGAGTTAAAGAGTGATGAGTATGGAGAGGAATTTATCACAAAAGTCTGTTCGAGAAGGTTCACTGCACATGTGCTATGAACAGGACAGACTAGTACCTCAGGTATTGCAATTTGAGGGGAAAGAGATGTATATAAAGGACACTTACATACAAAAAGCTTGATGCCTCCAGGCACTTTTCATGTCATAGCTACAAATAAGTGAGAAAAATAGTTCTCAGGATGAAGTCCACCAAGGGAAAACTGACAAAAGAAGTAAGACTTGCCTTGGCTGAGCCCTAAAGAACGACGCAGCCCAAGGCTTCTTGAGAACAGAGGGTTTTACTTGCGTTGGGCGTCAATTGCTAGGAACATGGTAGGTGTTGGGTGAGGAGGGAGAGGTAGGGGAGGGAAAATAAACAGATGAGCCAGTAAGGCAGGTCTGAATGTAAGTTTTCATGTAAAATCAGCCCCTGCCCCTAATATTTGACAGACAGAAGACAAGTAGTTGTCAGCAGGAGAAAATTAAAACATATACACACACACACACACACACACACACACACACACACACACACACACTAAACCCTGAGAGGTAAATTAAATGTTTCCATTCATTCTCTGTTGGTGTAAAGCAATGTTATACAAAAATGTAGAAGAAAACATTCAAAGATACACTCTGAAACACTTGAGCATGTTCATCTGGCTACAAGAGACAGGATGCTCAGGTTTAAACAATAGATTCGGAAAGCTGAATTTTGCTTGGAGATTATAAGGAGAGGTACACAAGCACTAGCTTTAACGTCCTCCATTGCAGCTTATGGTTCTTGACCCATTGCCGCACAGTAGAAGAATGTAGGGGCTTTCAAAATCCCCAGCGCTTGGACTCCTCCCTAAAGAAACTAAATCAGAGTTTCCAGGGGAGTATCTAGAGCATTTGTGCTTTTGAAAAGAGCCCAGGTCCACTCTTAATGTGCAGCCAGGCTTGAGAACCATTGAAATGTGAATCCTAAAATTCACACTGCTAAAGCAAAGCCCTTTATACTGTTTTTTGCTTCCCAACAGAAAAAATCAGAAGAAAACAGAAGAAAATTTAATTTTTTCTAACCTTGCCCCAAGCTGTAGCCACAATTGAACCATGGACAGCAATGATTCTTTTCCTTGACTCTGTAGGCAAAACCAAAGATGAGCTTTTAAGGAGAAGCTCCTGACAGCTGCTTCTACTCAGTGCTAATTATACTAACCTAGACATCCTCCCCTTTCATATTCAAAAATCTTCAGTGGCCCTCAATTTTTCAGTGGCAAAGCCCAAACTCTTCATCCGGGCATTCCTGGCCCTTCCTGAACTGGTTCTAACCACTTATACAAGTTGTGGTCTGAGGATCCTGGCTGTAGGGTTGCTGTACTGTTCCCATAAACACCACATTCTTTCTCATTTCTATCTTTCTCTTGCTCTTGCCCTCATACGCAATGACAACAGTTCTAGTCTTACGCTCACTCCTTCCACATGTGCTACTCAATAGCAAAGTCCAGTTTAAGTCTCTCCTTGACTATCACTAGCCTAACGCTCTACAACACCTGTGAAAGTTCTTCCCATGACTCCCAACATTGGGGAAGATGTCATACTTAATGGCAAAACCAGAACTGTATTTGTTCAGTGTAGACGATTCATGGTATTCTGACCATTATGCAACATATTGATTCTGTGGTCCAGGGGCCTGGGACTGAACCTTACTGTTTAATTAGTTTATCATTTGATCTCTCTAAGCCTCAGTTTTATCACATATAAAATGGGGGAAATAGTTCCCACTTCAGAGGTGAGGATCAAATCAGATAATGTAGGAACATTCTTTAGCACAGTGTTCAGCCCCTAGTGAATATTCAATAAAATTTAGCTATTTTTTTTGTCTGTCTGTTCATATGTTCTGATGAATATATCTTGTCTCTTGAGCAAAACTGTAAGATGGCTTAAGGACTGACTCTGTTTTATAAACTTGACTACTTGGATCACACTGCTATACTAAAAACAACATGGAGTTTGAAATCAGAGCATTTAATTTCAAGTTTCAGCTCATACAGTTACTTCCTGTGTGATTTTGGCATATTGTTTGACCTGTTGGAACCTCAATTCTCTAAGGTCTAAAATGGGGATTATAGCAATTATGGTATTTCCCACATGCTGAAGATTTTAAAAAATAATACACCAGAATGTTCCTTGTTACTTCCCAAGTACTATTCAAAAAAAGTATAATTGTACTGATAGTAGAGCCTATGTTTATTGAATTATTCAATGACACCGAAATTTGAGATTACACATCAATAAATAAGTTACTTATGAAAATATAGGCCCTTTGTCTATTCATTTAAAAATTTAAAAAGGGAGCACAAAACAGACATCCAAATTTCTTCACCTGTAATGTAATAATATTAAACCAGAATGAGATCATTAAGGCCTTTTCTGATTCTAAGTTCTAGATTTTTGGAATGTTCCTATACTTTTATGTGAGTTGGGATTATGTGTACACATAATAAGACAACAGGGATTATGTGTACACATCTCTCGAAACTCTTTATGTATATACTATACATATGAAAATAAATAGAAAAATATGTTATTAGTGGTTATCTCTGGATGATAGAATTAGAGGTGATTTAGGCATTTTCTACTTTATGTTTTTTTGTGATTTCAAATTTTGTACCATGAGATTGTAGTGACTTTAGATTTTTTAAAAATGTATTATTAAAAAAGTAGTCCTTAAGACATAGTCTTTCAAAAATGCACGCACGTGTGTGTGTGTGTGTGTGTGTGTGTGTGTGTGTGTGTGTGTCTACAGAACCATAAACATCTTTGAGGGCAAGTGACTGGCTGCATCCTATGATGCGTCTCACCAAATATACGTTTTCACACATTGCTCATCATGCTTAGAAAATAGAAGGGACAGAATGAATAGAATGGAAACGTACAAACAAAACCTTGTTTGAGACTTTGTCATGGGGTTGTTACAATCTCATTGCTGAAAATTTGAAATCACAAAAAAATATAAAGTTTAAGAACTCTTTTTCCAGGGAAGCCTAGCATGTTACAGCGGCACCTACTGGCGTGATGTGGTATAGTAACCAAGCTCCCTCAGACATTACAACAGCTTAGGTGACAATAAATGCGTGTGAAGGAGGCCCGAAAGGAGTTCAAGGAAAGGGTTTAGGATTGGTTTTGAAAGCACTGAAAAATACAGATGTATTTAAAAAGTAATTACTATGCTCTTGTAGACAGAAAAATATCCAACTATGTTTCCGAAATGGGAACATATCTCCCACTTTAACATGCAAGGTACAAAAAGTAGGATTTTCTCTATAGACTGTAGAGACATTTTAGTTGAAAATATGTATCAGCTATAGCAAATAATATTATGTATTGTTGTTTTTCTGGTTTAATTTAGGGACCCTTGAAGATCATATTAACTCTCTTATGTGAGCTGTGAATTTACTGAAGGAGCAACACACTCAGGTGAACATGAAATAGTGTGGGTCAGGGATTCTGAATCAGTGCATCAGTACAGACAATAAGGGGTGAGTACATCCTGTAACTTAAGGTAAAATCTTTCTGGAGAAAGAAACTATAGTTTCCATTCTTTCTCCAAAGGGTCTATGACCCAAAAAGGATATCCAGGAGAGTCTTGGCTTATGCCTGTTTATCTGGTGTAATTTTTATTATCATCCCCTTTCATTCTCAAAATTGTTCCAGCCTAGGAGATAAATTATGTGTTCACTCTAGTTAAGGCCCATGGGTCAAGGCAGTATTTTTCTCTTTTTGTGGAAATAAGCCGTGGCTTACTTGATAGGCGAGAGGGCAGCTTTGAGAGAAATTGTATGAAATTCGCTGAACACAAATAATACACACACCGACTCTTGATCTAAATTCCCTTATTTTACATTGTGCTAAAATTTAGAAAACACAACAGCTGACGATACCAGTGGTTCATCTACCACCCCGTAACGTTTCTGTGCATCTTTTAGTTGCATTACATCTGGTTAAATACTAGGAATAGAAGGTAAAAATATATTTGATTTCTTTTGTACGCTCATTCAAGGAGCATTTTTAAGTGTCCATTTAATAACAGCTCTGTGGTAATGGAAAGGGGAAAAAAGTAAAATAAAATCTCATTTATCCCATAGCTTACAATCTGTTTGAGGAGATGAGACACACAGCTATTAAAAGACAAGCTAATTAAAACAACAATGAGATAGCACTCTACACCTACTAGGATGACCAAAATCTGGAACACTGACAATAACAAATGCTGGCGAGGATGTGGAGCAACCGGAACTCTCATTCATTGCTGGCAGAAATGTAAAATGGTACAGCCACTTTGGAAGACAATTTGGAGGTTTCTTACAAAGCTAAACATAATCGTACCAAATGATACGGCTGAATCATGCCCCTTGATATTACCCAAAGGAGCTGAAAACTTAGCCACACAAATATCTGCACGTGGATGTTTATAATTGCCAAAACTTGAAAGCAATCAAGATGTCTATCAGTAGGTGAACAGATAAATAAACTTTAGTACATCTAGAAATGGAATATTGTTCAATGCTAAAAATAAATGAGCTACCAATCCATGCAATGACATAGAGGGAACTTACATGGTTATTACTAAGCGAAAGGAGATAATCTGAAAAGGCTACACACTGTATGATATCAACTGTGACATTCTAAACTATGGAGATAGTGAAAAGATCAATGGTTGCCAGTGGTTAGGGAGAAAAATGAGTAGGTACAGCACAGAGGATCTTCGGGGCAGTGAAGCTACTCTGTATGATACTATGGTGATGGATAACTATCATTATATGTGTGTCCAAACCAATGGAATGTACTACACCAAACTGAAGCATAATGCTAACTATGGACTTTGGCTGATTATGTGTCAATGTAGGTTCATCAATTGTAAGAAATGTACTTTCTGGTGAGGGATGTTGAAAACAGGGGAGGCTGTGCATATGTGGGAGCAGGGAGCAGGGGATATATGGGAATTCTCTGTACCTTCCTCTCAATTTTGCTGTGAACCTAAAACTGCTCTGAAAAAAGTAAAATCTTAACATTTAAAGAAAAAAACACAGCCACTGAATGGTAGGTAGATAATTAGTGACCTAAGAGTTTGAAGAAAGAGCTTGCTGTAAGGTAGAATAATTAGGACTGACTAGGATGCGTTTTTGAAAAACCTTGAATGCCAGCCAGGCCTACAGGGAGAGATTATTATCCTCTAGACCAGCGGTTCTCAACCTGTGGGTCGCGACCCCTTTGGGGGTCGAATGACCCTTTCACAGGGGTCGCCTAAGACCATCAGAAAACAAAAAGATATTTGCATTACGATTCATAACAGCAGCAAAATTACAGTTATAGAGTAGTAACGAAAATAATTGTATGGTTGGGGGTCACCACAACATGAGGAACTGTATTAAGGGGTCGCGGCATGAGGAAGGTTGAGAACCGCTGCTCTAGACAATGGAAGGACTCCGGACATTCTCAAGCAAAAGCTAGAATGTAATAACACTGCTTGAGAAATGACTCTGAACATGACTTCCTAAAAATAAATTAATTTCTTAGATTTCCCAAAGACAGTCACAACAATTTCCAGGCATTATGGACCCTTCCTCGCCTCACAGAACCTGTCTGGTTGCTTAATCTTTCCATTTTGGCTTTCTGCAGGCAGTTATTTATGTATATTTTGAGTCCACGTGGACTTAGTGGTTCTCTTGTCTTTCTTTCTAGAGAAACTCCTCAAAGCCAGGGACAATGTCTAATTCTACTGTGCATTTCTGCACAATATTTCTCTGTTGCTCTCTCCGTTGTGCCTTCTCTCTCTCTCTCTCTCTCTCTCTCTCTCTCTCTCTCTCTCTCTCTCT
>NW_017731539.1:622876-688357 GCF_001890085.2 Hipposideros armiger
CTACTCTATAACTGTAATTTTGCTACTGTTATGAATCGTAATGTAAATATCTTTTTGTTTTCTGATGGTCTTAGGCGACCCCTGTGAAAGGGTCATTCAACCCCCAAAGGGGTCGCGACCCACAGGTTGAGAACCGCTTCCCTAGAAGGTAGTGAAAGCAGAAAGTATATTTTCCATTTTGCACAGAGAAATGGAGACTGCAGCCTATGAAGTAGCCCAGCTTCTCACATCGGGTTAGAGCTAAAGTCCTCAGGACTCCCTCCCAGGATACTTTCTGATAGAAGGTTCTGCTGTAGGATTACTCCTCTATAGGTTTTCCGACATTCTGAACATGCAGATACTAACCTCCTCTTGCAAACTTTCAAGGAGATAAAACTTGGCTCCTATCCTAACTTCTATGACATAACGTCTTAAAAAGTTCAAGACATCCCAAGGTGTCAGTTTCCTCGTTGCTGTTCATAACCCAAATATTTTAACAGCCCTGAGGTGCCCTCCACCTATGGGGCCCTGACTCTTTGAGGCCTTTCTGTGGAGGGTACACAGTTGACCTGGCCCTGCTGATGAGAAAAGCACAGATGTCTACCATCTGGTCAGGGGGCCTTATGTGTGTGCCAATTTCCTGTCACTGACAGCCAGCACTTGATTGATGGAATTTTGTACTCCACCTTTTTTTTTTTTTTTTAATTCTTAGTGCAATATAACCTCATGAATTTAGATGGCACTTAGCCAAAATGAGAAAATTTGAACTTGGGCAGGGGTAAAGTTTACCATCAATGAAATGAGGATCTGCTAAATAAATTACCAATGTAAATAGGATTATAAAAAGGACAATTTAATCTACTTACAAGAATAAATTGTTTTCACACACTTAAGTTGCATAAATTTACATACAGTGTGCTAATTACAAATGATTGATAGCCAGTCATTCAAACACATCTGGTAGGAACCCTATTCTCTAATACTTTCCTAAACACTAGACTACATTACTTAAAGTACTTGAAAATAGTACAAATATATATATATATATTATATCTGTATTCAAACACACTCAGATAAGACAGTCCTTGTTTTTCATCAAGCCATGTTCCTGGAAACCACACCAGAAAAAGAATTCATCAAACACAGATCACAGAGAGCCAAATTATATTTTCGGATAGGAACAATGTTAAAATTGGAGCTGGTGTGCCAGACCTGACCACACCAAGCAAATCATGAATTCAATCAGCATCATGTTATAATAACAGAAGCTACAACAACCACAACTAGAAAAGACAACTAATATTTATTGAGGAGTTACTATATCCAAGTGCTTTACATGTGTTACCTCAATCATCAATACATGACCATTAAGGAGCTACTGCCTCCTTTTTCTGGGAAATAACACTGAAACTCGGAGGGGTTAAGTGAGTTGCTCTTAATCAAACAGTTGTAATCAGTATAGTTAGCAATTAAATCTAGGTCTGATTCCAAATCCCAAAGTTCCTTTGAAACTATAACATCTATAACCTCTTAAAACTATTGAATTGTATATAGTTATGTAAATAAGGTCTATATAATCTATAAAATGGAAATAAATATAATTGCCATTTTCTATGGCCTGGATAAAATTCCAGTCTTTCATGAAGACTCACTGTTAAAACAAAGTTGCCTCTTTTTATGCAAATATATTGGCCAAACAGTAGAACTTATTCAAATGTAAGATATTAATTTCAATACAATTGCAGTATCTTCAGCATATGTTACTATATACATTTTTCTCAGTTGTTGGTATACATGTCCTATTTTTCCTGATAGATAATAATCTCATTAAGGGTTGAGAATAATATCACTAATATCTTAGCACAAACCACCATTAATTATTTTACTACCTAGAATAAAATATTGACCAATAAGTGCTTACATGTTTGTTGTATAAATTAGTAAATGAATGAATTTCATCTTATCATCAATTATATACCATAAATTTAAAATCAATATGTGGTTACAATAACATTAGAGTGTAATCTTTAAGTTTACTTTAAATTTTAGAAAGTTATTGGTGGTAGTAATGGGGAAAAAGAGGATTAGGGAATGGTTTGGGTGTCTAAGGAGTTTGGAAACAAATTTTTCTTGAAAAAATTTTCTGTAGCTAGCAAATCAGTCAAAATTAATCACTTGACTTCAGTTTCAGCTTTTGAAGTTTAAAAAAAATAACTTTTTTATTGTGGTGAGACACACATAACATAAAACTAACCATTTTAGCCATTTTTAAGTGTACAGTTCAGTGGCATTAAGTAAACTTAGATGTTGTGCAACCATCACAACCATCTATCTTCAGAACTTTGTCATAATCCCAAACAGAAAGAAACTCTGTAATAGTTTCCACTTCCTCTCCCCACAGCCCCTGCAACCTCTATTATACTTTGTGTTTCTAAGAATTTGCCTAGTCTAGGGTATCTCATTTAAGTGGAATTATGCAATATATTTTTAAACTGCATTTAGTTCATCTAAATATTTGAAAAGCTCATAATCAACTTCAAGATTGATAAATTAGAGGACAGAAATAGCTTGACCCTGGTCCTCATTATTAATATTTGTTTTCTTATCTCCTTGTATTTAATAATATAAAAGGCAGGATTACTGGCGAAGATTCAGCAAAGGGAACTGGAAGAAGTCCATGTGTACAAATAGGAATAGTTGCCTTGGTGCTGTTGTTCAGGGCAACGTTTATATGCATCAGTGTGCATGAGAGTCAGTTTAATATCCACCTTTCTGCTTCCTTTCACCACCTGTACTCACCTATTGTATTTTCCTTCCCTTATTTAGTCATTATTGAGAACCAGCAAATAAACAGATAGCAGTGGTAAAATGGAGTGTATTCATTCATTAGGCAGTGCTGTATTAAAACAAACAAACAAACAGCAGAAGTAGATGTTTCCCACATGCCAGGGAACCATCAACATTTCTTATTTTGATCTTTTCTTTTCCTTTTTTTTCTTTTCTTTTCTTTTTTTAACCAGTTCACTCAAACCAGTTTTAAAAGGTGCTGAATGAACCATTAAAATCACTCAGTGTACTCTGAGCAGGTCACCAGCCGCAGGAACTTAAAATGGAACTCAGCCACCTGCTCCGGCCATAAAGTGCCATCTTGTTTTAACTTTTCTAAATGGAGGCATCTCGATTTTAAGCAAAGCCTTTGCATTACCTGTTCTCCCTATTGAGGAAATGTTCTCTTTGTTAATGTCATCCCATTACTCCTCATCACCTCTCCTTGTACTGGGTTGAATAACTCCTTTGCCTCCTTAGAAGTGAAACACTTCAAATATTTATAGGCTGTAACTTGAAAAGTTTGGGGCTAATGAATCATGTTTCTACCTGAGGGACGCCTTCATTTTCCAAAATTACTGTAGGCGCATAATCTTTAATCCTCCATTATTTCTGATTTCTCCAGGTTAAGCATCTGTGGGCGGCAGAGAATTTAACTGACACCTCCAAGCTGCCTTTTTAAGATAAAGACTTTTCCTCTTTACCTTTAATATTTGAGCTTTCAAGAGAACAAATTGGCCCTGTACTTTCTGGCATAGGAAAGTTGGCTTGGCCAAACAAAACATTAAAACTGAAGAGTTCAAAATGCAGCTGGTTCTTGAACTGGAATACAGGTAACTCCTACTAGAAAATAGAGCTAAAGTTGTACATTATTCAGTGATTGAGCAGCTGTGAACCATCAAAGGAGAGAATATCTCTGAAAGGGGTTTGCAAAACATAAAATATTGTAAAAATAAAAGTTACATTAGCATTGATATGAATTGTGCCAGGGTGTTTGGATATTTGAAGTTTTATTTTATACTAAAATGAATAAAGAGTAATGGCATTGGATATTCATAAAATTTACTGCACAGAACTTATTGTTTTACTTATAAGGCCATCACAATGAACATTATTCTTGTAATTGGAGTACCTCATATTTATTGAGGGTTTATTCCATGTCGGTATATTGGGCTGTTTTTAGAAAGATTATATCAATCCCTACAATGTCTCTCAGAAGACGACTTTATTTCCCTAATGTACAAGGGAGCAATTCGGAGCTTACAAAGGTTACTACCTGAGGTCACTCCACCAGTGTGAACTTGGACTCAGGTCAGTTCAGTAGCAATGTCTGGGATCTTATCAGTACATACATTCCTCTCCCGTGATATTATGGGGTAGGAGCTACATGAAATGGAAATCCAACTAGAGGCTTTCTGCAGGCTTCTTGATTTAGGCATTTTATGACTCCATGAATGAAATACTCGTAAATACACTAGAGTTAACTATTTGGTCACTGACTCATTAATTCCTCAGATCAACATACTTTATTGGAAACCTGCCCTGAGGTAGTTGCTGTTTTCTGGCAGTCAGACAGACATACTGTGGTGAACAGGACAAAAATGGTCACTGCCCTCAAAGACGGCATTCTCATGGGGAAAGGAAAGCTCAGACCACAAATACATGAATCATTGCTGAAGAAAAATGCAGCCTAGGAATGTAGCGTAGTGTGATGGGTCATGGACGCTCCTCTGACAAGACTTTGGAGCTGAGTCTTGAATGACAAGGAGGAACAAAGGCCTGAGGGCAGAGCTGTTCAGGCTCTAAAAACAAAAAGTGAAAAGGTCCCAAGGCAGGAATACGCTGGGTTTCTTTATGAAACAGAAGGTCAATGTGGTTCCAGCTTGGAGAGGCAGAAGGAGACTGTGACCAGATCACAGAGGGACTTAGAGTCCAGACTCCATATAATGGGAAAACACTGGACGGGGTTAAGCTGCAGAGAGGTGTGCCATGATTTACATTTTAAAAAGTATGTCTGATTGCTCTGTGAGGAATGGGTTTGGTTACCATGTACAACTTTTTAGGATCAATAAACAGCTTTGTTAAGCTAAACTTTGATCAGGGCACTCATTTTATCTGCCTTAAAAAATATTCTCAAAAAAATGAGCACTTCAGGGAGGTGCATTTGCTTTTACTTCCACGAAGTCCCTTTGTGTAATTCTGCCTCACTATGGGCTTGGTAATATTCTCATCTCCAAGGTGCCTACACCTAAGGGCAGGATGTTAGGATTTTTGCAACCTTGCATTCTCAGTTCCTCAGGCACCTAACTGTGGGGGCATTACTTCAGACGTGCACAAAGCTGTTTCTGGCCCACACAAGCTCTAGCCCAATTCTCTCCCCGCCTTACTCTCGAATGCTAGAAATATCATCTTTGGAGTTTCGTTTCATCGGTTCAGGGTTTAGACCCCTTGTTAAAATGCAAGTGTGTCAACAAGGGGAGTAAACTTTTAGCACATCATCACTGGTCATTGTCACCTCAAATTGAGAATTGGGAATTGAAGGTGAGAAGGGAGAATGAGAAGCTCAGTAAAGGAGCTCTGGACTCTACCATGACAGGGATGAAAGTAGATGCAGAGGGCAGGGGGGACATCAAAAATAGAAGCCTCTGAATTGACAAGTAGCCCAGGACTGCCATTCACATTTGCTTTATTCTGGCCTTTTCTTCTGTCTGAATGTTAGTTCTACTTTTTGTTCTTCACCCTGCTTGAGCGAGCAATAACTGCTTTTGTTTTCTTGGAAAGAATTTAAAGAAAGTTTACTAACGCTTGTGCCTGAAACCAAAGCAGAGAGACAGAGCTGAGTCTCCAGGGAGTCACTCGGAACATCTCGATTAGTAGCCACAACTCAGTGCAACAAGGAACCGGGTCTCTTGGGGAGTGAGTGAGGAATACCAGAAAAAGGCTAAATTTTTTTAAGATAGACAGTTTGATGTAGTGCAAAGAGCATTGGCTGAGACACCTGGAGACCTGTCCTGGAATGCCAGTTCTAGCGTTTACCCTGGTGGGACTTGGGTAGAAGGAGAGCCTATTTCAAGGAATTCACAGTAAGGAGTCGATGATTAGTGAGTTAATCCTCACAAGGATCTTCAATTAACCAAATAAATCTCTAATAGACTATCTGACAGTACGGAAGCAAACCTCTACCTTTTAGGCACCCACAATTAAACCTCAATCATATATATGTGTGTGTGTGTGTGTGTGTGTGTGTGTGCGCGCGCACAGTTAGTCATACATGTGTAATATGTACAAGTAAATTTGTATGTGTGTGATATATATAAATGTGTAGATTAGAAGTAGAGATAGGTATATGCATGCATTCACATATGAATATATCTACAAACACATGCAAACCGTGTGCATGTATACGTACATATACACACATATGTAGTGTGTGAGTACACTAGTAAACCAAAATATTATGTGTGTGTATATATGACCTTGAAACTTCTTTAGTAGGGAGACTCTAGCCATGACAGAGTAACTGATGCTAGATTCACCTGCCCACCAAATAACTATAAAATCTGGATAAATCATGAGAAATAAATATTTACAGATATTGAGGAGCAACTAAACAAAATGCTGCTTTCCTTAAGAGAATAAAGGTATAGGAAGTGATTCCCACATCCACTCAGACTTTCTCCTTGAGGATATTTTCTGGGCTCTGATGCAGGGAAGTGAAGCCTAAACAATGAATTGTGATATTAGTGGGCAAAGAAAGCAAAATCCGAACCTGGGTGTGTTAATGTAACTGGGATTTTGGAGCAGGGTGACAGAGAGAGCATTTCAAAAATTTGCCTGGAAATATCCTTCAGCTCCCAGGCCAACTCCTGGCCTATGAAAATGCAACATGAGATATAGAAGCCTAGAAGAGAGAAGATGCTGACAGGTTGAGAGCTGATCAGAGGTTACAGAGATCCCACAGGGGACAGCCAGAGTGAAGGTACTTTGGGAAACACCTTGGCGAATTAGAGGTTCTAGGAAGGTGTCATCATAGAAGTAAGAACCATGCACTTAAAATAAAGGGGGAAAAACTGAAATAGATCGGCTTTAAGAAAGCTTTTACCAAGCCTTAAAAGAATCAAGGGGGTTCAGCAGTAATTTAACTGCCAACCAGAATAAAACTAAATTCCCTGTAGAAGAAGATAACATCAAAACCTCTGCAAAACATTATTATTTTTAAATATTTTATTGGGGAATTGGGGGGTGGGAACAGCATTGGGGAATCGGGGAAGGGAAACAGACAAGTTGCTGTCCTTTTGTTCTTCAGTCTAGTTGTGGAGGATGTCGCTTCACTGACCTATGTTGGTATATCATTGTGCTCTTCCCGGGTGAGGCAGCTCAGTTGCTGGCCTCTGGACAGCCGCTCACGGTAGCTCTTGGCAGTTCATGCCGGCTGCTGGCTGCTCACGGTAGCTCATGGCAACCCACTGCAGCAGGGGCTGCAGCCTACACAGTCACCGGCGACTCATGGCAGCCCAGCTCTAGGTCAAGCTGTTGTTCACTATCTTAGCTGTAGAGGGCAGTGTCACTGGCCCTCACGTAGGATCCAACCGGGGCCCTGCTGCTCAGAACTGGTGTCCCAAGCCAACTCTTAACCAACGCGCCACTCGGCTGGCCCCCAAAACATTATTTTAAATGTCCAGCATACCATCATAATTTACTAGACATAAAAATGAAACAGAAAAAAGTGACTGACAATCGAGATATGAGCCAGTTAACAGAAGCAAATCCACAGACAATCTAGATGTTGGAATTAACAGACAAGGTCTTCAGAATCTGTTAAAGAAAATCGGGGGAAAACTGATGGCTGTTAGATGGGAGGGCAGTTGGGGGTTGGGGGAGAAGGTGAAGGGATTGGAAAGTACAAATTCGTAGTAACAAAATAGTCACAGAGATGTGAAATACAGCATGAGGAATATAATCAATAACGTTGTAAAGACTATGTAGAGTGTCAGATGGGTACTGGACTTATAGGGGGATCACTTTATAGATTACATAAATGCCTAACCACTGCACTGTACACCTGAAACTAATATAAAATAATATTGAATATCAACTATAATTAAATATATGTTTATAAATATATACCTATGTATTTTTATAAGTATATATAAACATATATTTACTATACAACTATATATATATATTCACAGGATGTAAAGTACAGCATAGGGAATATAGTCAATGGTATTGTAATAGCTGTGTACGATGTCAGAGGGGTGGTATACTTGGGGGGGGTTATCACTTTGGGAGGGGTATAAATGGCTAATTATTATGTTGTTTTGTAGGCCTGAAACTAACTAAAAAAAAAAGAAAGAGAATGGGGGGAAATGTATGGAATGGACAAAAAGATAAAATCTTTCAACAGAGACTTATAATCTATTTTTAAAAGTAATTAAATGAATAGTCTAGACATATAAAAGACAGTGTCTGAAATTGGATTGGTTAAACAGCAGACAGGACACAAACGAAGTTCAGATTATTGAACATAGAGGGACGTTATTAGAAAATACCCAAACTGAAGCAAGGGAAGGAAAAATGATAAAAGTAATAGAACAGAAAGAAATGTGTGAGATGAATTAAGCTATCCAACGTATATGCAATTGCAATCCTAGGAGTGGAAAACAGAAGGAATAGAAAAGAAACAATCTTTTAGGGGAATATGGCCAAGATCTTTTCAATACTAATGAAAGACAGCAAGTCACAGATTAAAAAGCTCAGTGAGCCATAAGAGGGAAAATACAAAAATGTCATATCTAGGCACCATATAGTAAAACTTCTGGGAATAAAACTGAGAGGAAATTTTCAATAGAGAGAAATGCAGATATGGAGGGGGAAGTTTAATGTTTTTAAAATAGCTTTTATATGCTGCCTTACTGAGAATATTTGGCAAATCCTTTGACAATCTTTAAATGCTTGTTATGATAAAATGGGAGAGATTATACGCCCCTTTGGAAGTTACACAGAGCTGCCTCAATTTTACTTCCTCCATAAAGTCTTATCTAACCATTCCGGCTCCCCTGAGAGCTGGAACAGAGCCCGGTATCTCTTCTTTTCTTGTTCTCTCGATGTTTTATGTCTATATAGATCATGCTTCTCCATCTCAATGCTTACTTCCTTTAGGATGCATGAGCATTTCATACAGTTCCTTAGGATTTCCATAATTCCTTAAGGATGCATAAACATTTCAAGTAACTCCGTCAAAGCTTGTTGCAATGCTACAACAAATTACACACTCTATGAAATTTTGTTACATTGAATTAATTAAAATGTATTAGTCCTCATAACAAAGGAGAGTGTAAAGTTTGAAGATATTTTTCACTCATATAACACATGCATTATTTCCATCACTATTTATAATGCCCCTTCTATGTGTGAAGCACTTATATCTAAAAAAACTATTGCCATTGTTCCATACATTTTCAAAATGTACCTAATAGGACAAATAAATACAAACTTCAGTGTCCAGTTGAACATTATTATCCATTTACAATATCTGTTACCCTTTTAAAATTTCAATACCTAAGTTTTCTATTGATTATTGCAATTGCATGAATACACAATTACTTTTTATTAAATCTGTGTTTAAATATTTGTTGTAGAGCCTTAATTTAAAAACTGACCCTCCTTTGGATGGAATGCCTTTATGAAATTTAATAAAACATGAAGGTCATAACATGTATTAAACTATTGTACTTTCCATTTTTAATTCTGAACAGGCAAGATTCAAAGAAAGCAGCTTGCTTCCTTACAGCAAGATAAGGCGAATTGTAAGAGAGGACAATTTCTCTTCTTCCGGGTCCTCACCTCAGGAAGATTCCTATCAACTCGTACAGGAAAGGCTGAGTACAAAAAGCTACAGCGGAGAAACCAGATGACCTCTCCAGGACCTTCAAGCTTGAAGATTCCATAACACATTCTCTTGTTGTGCAAATGTGTCCAGAGAAATTTTAACTAATAGTGAGATCCCAGCTGCTTGTGGTTAAAAGATCATCAACAACCATATGAAAGGTCTGTAAGAAGCAAATACTCCAACTAGAGCAAGACAGCCTCCTTAGAGCAGGACTGACTTGTTTTTGAGATTTTGGGGAGGGCCCTAGAGGGTAAAAAAAATTCATTATTGGTTTTAGCCTTTAAACGATGTCTATTCATTCTTTAGTGTCCTCTCTAGTTGATTGGTTTTGGTACAAGGGCACTTGATAGTTAAATACTAATCGAAGGAAAAGTTCTCCTCTGCCACATTTTTCTCATGAATATGATTCAAATCTGAAATGCTTTTAACAACAATTTTGGTCACTTGAAAAACAGTGGGTTTTTTGTGCTTTTTTTTTTCTTTTCAAAATCTTAAAAAGAAGTTCACTGAATAGTTTGGTTCTCAAACTTTGGTCATGACCCAAATTAAAGTTGCTGATGCTCTACAAAATGGCTTGGAAACATCCCAGAAAAAGAAACACTCCACCCTTCTTGTTCTCAGCCTCCAAGACAACTGCATAAGGGCAAGGAACATGGAGTCTTTATAAGAGGGAATCCTGCTCTAGAATGTTCTCCACTCACACCACCAAAACCATGGTGAGGGGGGGAGAAGCGCACGACACTGTCTCTTATTAGGTAATCACCAGTTACCCATAGTCGGCTGACAATGCCATCTTCACTTTTGGCTGAGGTCTTGGAGACAAAAGAGCAGAGAGGAAAGGGAGGGAAAGTATTAACATATTTGTAAAATCATTTATTATGTGACAGCCATTGTTCAGTGGAATGTGATGATGAGTAAGATACTGCTGTTACTGACCTGAAGGAATTACTTACTCTCTGGCAGAATCATGCTGGTAAGCTTCCATTTGCCTCTCCTGATTAGCCATCCACCCTCTTCAGCGTCCCAGAAGACTGAGCCATATGGACCATATCAACAGGGTCTCTTGCCCTCTGCTTTCTAATTGGTTCAATTAATGGGAAACCTTGCAAAGAGGCAGTAGACTGAGTGGTGAGATGTTGGGGATTATTTATTCCCCTGGCACCTTCCCTGCTTGATCGCCTAAACTGGCTGCATCCCTCAAATTAACAACCATGGTTTCTATCAAGTGTGCTTTCAATCTTCTCTCTCCTTATGCGTCTGTAACCACTACCATCCCCTCGGTCCTTTAGGATGAGAGGTGGTAACACAACTTCTGTCACTAGATTCAGGATCTCACACAATCCATCGTAGTTCACTATACCCTGCCTACATTTCTGAAAATAGTTTGTTTGTTTTTTAATTAGACTATCCTTGAATCTCTAATTTCATTGTGCTATCTGTGACTGACACAAGGACTTTTGCTTACTTGCTGTGTCAGTTATTTTATTCAGGCATTTGACTTACTAATATTCAACTATATGGAGAGAAGGGAGAGAGAAAGAGAGAGAGAGAGAGAGAGAGAGAGAGAGAGATCTCAAGATTAAGCTACTTAATTCGGTGATTTTGTAGTCCATCCCCCTTAATGAGTGTCTGTCTCAAGCTGGTCTCAGTTCTCATGTGATCTTTATTCTGTGAGAATCTCTTCATGTTGACTGGGATTTTGCTGTTTGAAGATTTGTATTTTGTATTCTGCATGACCCCTAAACAAAAGTCAAACACTTCTCTGGTGCTCAGCCAAGGAACAGCTAGATCTCTTGTAGAAAAACTGGCTGAGTTGGACTTATTGAGAAGTGGTAAAATTGGTCCTCAGTGTGGTGTTTCTTCAGGGATTTCAAGATAATTTTCATTTTGAATCATGTTTTCTGGTTTTAGAAACCACTCCTCAGATAGGATGGCTCCAGCGTAAGCGTTCAACCACAGGGAGTTGTCACCCTACTTTTACTATGTTGGACTCCACCACCAGACTCGTGTCCTTTCTCTGTTCTAGATCCAATCCCTAACATAGATCCTTGCACAAAATAGATACTCAATATATGTTTAGTGAACAAGTGAGTAGAAATACAAACGAGTAAAGCCAGACCACAGAATGCTTTACGAGATCATCAATAAGGAACATTTATTTTGTTTCTCTTTTTTTTCCCTAGTGGCAAGCTAGAATGCATGGTAAGTCCAGGAAAGCCAGCTTATTTGGGGACTCAAAGTCAAAATATGAATGCTTCAGTTCATTGGAGCTTGTGGATATGAGTTAGAGGTTTGGGAATTCAGAGATGTGAATGAGTAGTTTTCCTGTGCTTCTCTGCTATATACACTAGGCAGATTTCATAAAACTAGCCTAGTTAGCCTTCCCAAGTCCTTGATTTGTTATTTTTATATGGAAGACATCGTGCCACTATTGCTTGCTTTATTGTTAGCTTCCCCTAAGAAGCCTGCAGGTAGGTGTTGCAGTGTTAGGAAAAGCTCGCAGTGCAGCTCTGAGTCCAGCCTGCATTTACTCTCTCTTCTTGACAGTGACCTTTACCTTACTGAGGTGTTTGCAGCTCTACCTTCACTTTCACGGGCATCTTTCTTGGAATGGAGCAGTTTGAATACCAGTTTGAATCCTGGAGCAAAATACACATTTTCTCAACATCCCTTTTGATTCTTTCTCACCCCCTGTGTCATCTCCTATGGTGGCAAGCAGCTCTAAGGTGCCTGCAGTTTACAAACAAGGCTAACACGAAAATCCTGACAGAACGGATTTTTAGTCCACTTTCTTGACTTATTTACTTTCTCCTTCTGGCATTTGTGGCTAGCTGACTGACATATTATATGTTAGCCAAGGGGGTCTGATAGGCTATCAGTGCTAAGTGACTATGATTAAAGAGAATATTCTGCTCTGAAATTGAATAATTGGATCAATCAATTTGGTCTCTCAGTGACCTCAAGACTTTGGGACATAAGTCTCTGAGTAAGTCGATCCTTTAATATTTATTTATGTGACCTTCATCTATCTACAAAATCAATTCACTTTATCTATAATATTAAATCTCACTTACTATGTAAATCACCTTAACCAGTTCAGTTTCTGGCTGTCATGTGTCGTTCATTTCATCATTCATTCATTCAACCAATTTTAATTGAAGTCTGCGTTGTAGCACTGTTCTAGGTACTAGAGAATTAAACAAACAAAAAAGCAAGCAAAAGTCCCTGCCCTCATACAGTCTACGTGTTAGGGAGAACAAATGAAAAATGAGCAGCACAAATAAAAAACTATGTAGCATATTATAGATGTGAAGTGCTATGGTGAAAAATAAAATGTGGGGGTAATAGTGATGGCTTGCATAGAAGCTTCCAGTTAAAAAAGGCAGCACAGGTAAAATGCCCAAGGTGAGGTGTGCCTGGCATCTTCATTGCTACAGGAGGCCACTGTGGTGTAAGAGGGGTGAGGAAGAAAGAGTCTTGGGAAGGGTGAGTTCAGAGAGATGATATTGAGTGTTGTAGGGCCCTGTGGGTCTCTCTAAGGCAGCGGTTCTCAACCTGTGGGTCGCGACCCCTTTGGGGGTCGAATGACCCTTTCACAGGGGTTGCCTAAGACCATCAGAAAACAAAAAGATATTTACATTACGATTCATAACAGTAGCAAAATTACAGTTATAGAGTAGCAATGAAAATAATTTTATGGTTGGGGGTCACCACAACATGAGGAACTGTATTAAGGGGTCACGGCATTAGGAAGGTTGAGAACTTCTGCTCGAAGGAAATCTTGGCTTTTCCTCTGAGTAAAATGAGAAGGCAGTGTATAGATTTGAGCAAATGAGTAACATGATTTGATTTATGTCTTAACAGAATTATTCTCTTAAGGTTAGGATGAAGGGTCCAAGGTCATAATTAGGGGAAGTTAGGAGAGACCTACCTTGATTTGGGCAAGAGATTGAGACAAGATGGTGATTCAGATCAGGAGGCAGAAGTATAGGTAGTGAGAGGTGGTCCTTTGGACCAACAGGATTTTCGGACCGATATGATGTAGAGTGAGAGGAAGTGAGGAGGCAAGGGTGACACTGATGTGTTCGACCTGAACCATTACCAGCATGATGCTATCACTAACAGGCATGGAGACAACTGCAGAGGATTCAGGCTGGGACAAAGGTCAGGAGCTCAGTTTCTCACTTATCAGGATCTTCCCAGTGGGTCCTATGCTGGGCTGAGAAGGGAGCCTTCGGAGGGCCACACCCAAGTGTTCCAAACCCTGAGTGGGCAGTCATTCCATCTACCAACCAGTAGTTTTGAATATCTACTATGTGCCAGGCAATGTTCTAGGCTCTGGGGCTTCAGCAGTGACTAAGACAGGCAAACCCTCTTTTCTTATGGGCTTACATTTTTGTGGGGGGGATACAGAGGTAAATAATAGACAGATGGATGAATGGATGGATGGATGGATGGGTGGATGGACGGATTGATAGATACACATGAAATAAATCCAAAAAGTGATGTTTTGTGAATAAAAATGAAACAGGGTAAAAACATAAAAAGGAGGGATCCATTACAGCATTGCAGAAGTTTTATTTCAGCTGAGGTGACCAGGAAAGACCTCTCTGAGAAGATGACACATGACCGGAGATCTGAATGATGAGAAAAAGTCAGCTACATCAAGATCTCAGAGAAAATATTCCAAGAAGAAAAGACACTAAATCAAGATCCTGAGCTGCTGGTGACCTTGGAGTGTTGGAGGGAGAGTAGGAAGGTCAGTGAAGCTGAAAGGTTGTGGATATGGAACCGAGTGGTTGGAGAGTCAGGAAGAGATAAGGAGGGAAAGGTAGGTAAGCGCCTGATCAAGTAGGACCTTGCAGGCTACAGAAGTTTAGATTTCATTCCAATTTTAAATGTAAACATAGGAGGGTTTTGAACAGAAATTCAAATCTGATATGTATTTTTAAAGATCTCTCCAGCAACTCTGAGGAGAGGCAAGAGACGTAGCATGAGGAACTGTTGGGTGGCTATTAGACTAGGACATAGCATGGAGATAGCAAAAATTATTGGGGTTTTGGACTATATTTCAGAGCTACTCTATCCAATATGGTAGTCACTAGAGTCCCACATGTGACTATTTACATTTACATTCATTAAAATGAAATACAATTAAAAATTTAATCCCTTAATCACACTAGCCACATTTCAAGTGTTCAATAGTCACACATGGCTTGTGGCTTTCCTTATCATCAGCACAGCTCTCAAATATTGTCATCATCACAGAAAGTTCTATTGAATAGTGATGCTACAAAGTCACAGAGGCTGGATGACTCCTGGGATAGCCATAGATGAAGACAACTCAATGATCTAATGCCAAATAGGTCCTCAGGGAAGCAGAAATTAACTAAATGCATTAGATTCAAAAAGTCTGGAAGCTAAGGTAAAAGCTGCTGTTGAAGTGATAGCTTTTCCTGTTTTTTATTGGATTATTGGATTTTCACAGGCTGATGCACCCTGACCTCTGCATTTCATGTTCTTCCTCTAAATAGCCTTCCATCTTGACATATTCCTAATAAGGACCTAGATCTTTATTCTCTTTATATTAGTCAGTTATCCTTCGCTTATAAGTATTAGAAGTCCACCCACACTAGCTTAAATTTCAGAAAGATACAAGTATAACTCCAATCCCAGTGGCTACCATCATGGTGGGGTGTCATAAGACCTAGAGAGTTATACGGTTTTCTCATCTCTGCTGCACTTTTGTCTATCATAGATGAGCTTCTTTACTCATGTGCCCATCATGTAAACAAGAGCATCCCCAAAATGGCCACAACCCTGAGTTTACACAGCCTTTGAGTTGAAGCACTGAATACTGAGTCAATTAATCTATTTAAATTCTGATGAGAGACAGGGATTGTCTCAGTTTGGCCTGGTGCGGTCAGCTATAACCAGGCCTGTGGAGTCCCTGATACTTGGGATTGAGTCTTAAGCAAGAGGTTCTCTAGGAGGTGGGTATGAATACAGAGGAAATGACAGGTAGAGGGGCAACTGTCATTTCTACTAGAGTCTCCTGCTTCCACTCTGCACCCATGGAACCTAAGAAAGATTATACCAAAGCTATAACAAGCCAGAGAGGCATCTATTAATTATAGGTTTATTTAGCAATAAGCTTGGCCTTCTGGAAGATTTGATTTTTATGCTCCAGGAGTTGACCAAATGCTAGGCATTACTTAAGCAGGGTCCTTGGTTTGATAGGCAGGAATCACCAGAAACGAATCAGGTAGGCAGCCTCTGGTCAGTGTCATTGCACATAACGGGAGAGGGCCCAGCAAACTTGGACCTTCACAAAAGTCTTGAGGGAAATAGCTGTTCTTGTATCCATCTTCAGCCAGGCCTTCTCTTGTCTCATCGCTAATTCCTTCCACTGAATTCAGGTGGCTTCCTGTCATTCCTGGAGCACCTGGGGTGGTTTCTTGGTGAGGTTGCTCATATCTAGAAGCTTGGAGACAGGGGCCATGACCTTTTTATCCTTCATTCCTTAGCACAGTTTCTGGCATATAGCAGATTTTTCATACATGTTAAATGATTGAGTGGATGGATGGATGGATGGAAGGATGGATGGATGGATGGATGGATGGATGGATGGATGGATGGATGGAAGGAAGGATGGATGGAAGGATGGATGGATGGAAGGATGGATGGATGGAAGGATGGATGGATGGATGGATGGATGGATGGATGGAAGGATGGATGGATGATGATCCAGGGCTCAGTTGAAAAGCTTAGCATTCCTATGATCTGTGCTGGGTCCTCCCAGAGAGGCCAGATCCTCTTCTTCACACATGGATCATTCTATTTTAGCAGCTTCTTTCAGGAGCCAAGGACATATACTGGAATTAGGAACTTTGACACTTGTATTACATGGGTATCACTAAAAGACTAACAAAGAGATCATGCCCCCATGTTGACCTGAGGAGCTGGATAGTCCCCAGTATTCAAGATAAAACAAAATGCCTTCTTTTAAGCATGTAAGTGCATCTTAAATTTCAAAAATACGCCTTTCATGAGAGGTCGAAGGAGTTAAATTGTTTATAACAAAAGGCAGGGAGTCCTAGTTTCAATTTCTATTCAGTAATGGCCATTAGGCAGGTTTCTGACCTATGGTGGACTGTTGCTGAGCAATAAGTATATCATACCAATGGCCAGGAAACTGCTAATTAATCCTACAGGAGATTGTACAGACACATTTGCCATTCTTCAAGCAAGTGCTATCTAAGTGCCTGTTGTGAGCATCTGAGTGCACTTGGGCCAAAGAGCTCATGGGCTAGGTGTCACAGGTGCCCCTCAGCAGACCACAGCACCATCAGCCCACACCCTGAACAAATCTCCCAGGAAACAACTCGAATTAGCCAAGCTGCAACAGATGCCTTTCAGCCAGGGTGATTCCTTCTCACTCTACCCTTTTGGACGCATCAACACTGGGCTTAAAACTCGTGCAGTTCCTTCTGCAGTGTACCATGTGTACCTTCGGCAGCTAAGCTGGCATTTGTTAAGGTAACGTAAGAATGTGACCAAGAGATGGGAGCATGCACTTCAGGTCATTGAATCCAAACCATTCTCACACTTCAGCCTGTGTTCTGTGCAGCAGGCCTTGACTCTAATGACTGTGTTTCTCACTGAACTCCTAGAATAGCAACAGTCTCACTTTTTTTTGGTGTCTTGCCTATCTCTCCTTGGGGGGAAATCAGCTCCTTGTGCTTTTCTCATTCTAATAGAACCTCTAAGAGTTGGAGCAAATGCATCTTGGAGACATAAAGAGAACAGAATGCATCCACCTATGTGGAGAAGAGGCACAGAAACGTACTGTGGTGTTTAATGTCATTAGATTCAGTTATGTGAGCATCTATGGAGTGCCTAGGTTTGGGGGATTCAAATTTTTTGAGAGCTTACTACATCCCAGGCACCAAAACGGGAGCAGCACCTGGGGCAGCTCATTTCATCCTCCCCACTCACTGAGGGCACACTACAGCATGCATTTACAACACAAGAACTGGAGAGGGTAAACAATTCACCTAAGTCACACAGCTAGAGGTGGTGTTGAAGCCAAGACCTTCTGTCTACACCAAAGCCTGAGCTTACTTCACTTTTCTAGCCTGTCCCCTGGTGCTAAAAAGGCACAGGAAACACGCAAGTCAAACAAACAGGTAATGAGTGAGCACAATGTAATTTAACAGAGAGGAAAGAGCGGACCATCCCAGTGGGAGCATAGAAGGCAGGAAGGTGGGAAAGGAGGAGCCTGACTTTGAGGCATAGTTCTGCCACTTTCTGGCCCTCTTACAAAGAAGGGCAGAAGTGGCACTGAGCACGCTGCGAACTGTCCCACTTCACATGTGTCCCCCATCCCAGTAGGCCAACTCCTCCCTGCAGTAAGGTGTCACAGGTTGTCTGCTCATGTTTCCTCAGAAGCTTCACCAGTTTTTGCATTTTTTCACTTATTTCAGGAAGCATTTAGTAAATGCCTACTATGAGCATGCTATGCTACCTCCTGCTTTTAAATACTCATGGCTATTCAATGTCAAGTACTTCATTTGCATGTGTGAAATAAAATATATATCAAATTATTCATTGCAACATTAACTTATAGCAAAATAGAGACATGGTTAAATAAATTATAGCACTTCCATACAAATAACTATTCTGTACCTATTTAAAAAAACTGAGGAAAATAATCTTCAAGTTACGGGTATATCATTAAATGAAAAGCAAGTGGCAGAACATTTAGTATGCTACCATTTGTGTGTGTGTGTGTGTGTGTGTATGTGTGTGTAACACTCATACCCACACATATACACATATTTGTGAACTGTGCAAAAACATACAGGAGGCCAATAACTTTCATTGCTTTCAGGATGGCTGGATGGCTGAAGGATAGATACAGAAGGAAGACTTCACTATACATCAATATTTTTTGAACTACCTGTTGGGGGAGGCACCAATATTTGTTCTCTTATTCATCGCAGACCAGTACATGGTCCTGTTGTACATGTTTTCACGCAGCTTGCTCTGTGTGTTGCTCACCATATGAACTTGACAATATTCGAACTGATCTCTTCCCTTTTCTTGGACTGGAGTCCACTGGTTTCATGCTTGGTTGACAATATCACATTGCTGTTAAAGTTCCTAACTGTTTAATTCTGACTTTCTCTTGAATACCAGAAGCAAACAGTTTATACACTTTTCTGTACTTTTGACTTTCGATATATTACCTGTCCAAAAAATTTGCATATTTTAAAAAATGCCAGTGACCGACCCTAGCAGAGCAGCCTTGCAAGGAGTGAGAATAGACTTACAAATTGTGGATCCCCTTAGATTTTCTCTTCTAGCATTGCCTCTGCAAAACTGTGAAGTTGTCCAAGTCTGTAGGTAGCTTTTTCACCACCTTCCAATAGATAAGCTTCACAGTTACTCCACTTACTACCTGGGAATCTGCCTTAGAGGTCCTCTTCAGCCCCCCTCTGACACTTACTGTGGCTGTCAACACACTCTTACACAGATGTGCAGTCCTAACACAGACATAAAGTAGTTCCTTTCCCCCTGTAAACAGAGGTACTAAAAATATAGTTTTCCAGCCTGGAGGACAAAAGGCATCAGGATTGGATGACAGGTATCAGGCTTGAGTATTTTTAGCTGGCCACCTCTTACCACTGGTCAGGCCCCAGGGATACTAAATGAGGAGACTAAAAACTCTAGGGGAGTGAGACACAAAGTTCTGTAGACTGTTCATGGCAGAGGTGGCATGGAGTTGACAGGGAAGAGCCTCTAAAATAGGAGATTAAGGGACATGAGACTGACCATTGTATATTCACATAATTCAACAAATTAGTGATTAGAATTAAACCATGTGGAGTCACCTTAAAGAGCTAAACAGTCACCAGGTCAAAATAAATCAGCTGAATATTTTTACCTGTCTTGAGAGAGAGAACATGTCTATCAGAAGCGAACAACGTGGAGTCCCAGGAGCCAATGTTGGTGATGCCCATTCAAGCTGTAGCCAGGGGAGAGGCACCTAGACACAAGAACGTAACTTATGAGGTCCTGGTGGCAGGGGTGTCCCTCCTGCAGAGATGGCAGCATCAGCCTTGACCTACCGCTAACCACCACAGCGCTCATCCCCCTGTTGTCATGACATATGGATCAAACAATCTGTTAATACAGGTTGCATTGCCATGTGTCTTTGCCCTCAGGGAGAGAATGTGTTGGCTTTTCTGTTATCATTATAAATTACTAAACTGGCTCAGCATTTTATATTCCAAGCTTTTGTAAACCTAGATAATGTGAATTTACTCTGGAGATACAAATCCACTTTTGGTCAAGAGGAAAACTCAAGAGTCTGAACACATAAAGCCAAAGAACTGGCCACAGAATGTGATTATTTCAATGTGACATGGCTACTCGGAGACCTCGTGGCAGCCAGACAGCCAAAGGCTGAGGAATCAGCATCACAATGACTCTCAAATTTCTCAAGTTCTTTGGGTAAAAGCAGAAGCTCTGGATATAATCCTCAGGCTTCTGTACTGGTTTTGATTTGGCATGGCTCAGGAATGGAATGGAGTGTGTCTGACATGCAATTACACAGTTACAAAAGCTGTATATTTAAAACCATGTTAAAATGCCCCATGTCAAAACAGCCAAGACAAAAAGTCTTATAGTTTCTAAAGCTTGTTTTAAATTTAAAAATATTTAAGAGATCATCCATATGCATGTTTCAAATATTAAAATGTATTTTTAAAGTACAAGCAGAAATCCTCCACCCTTGCCTCATTTGCCCCATTTCCATTTCTCTCAACAAGTAACCCCTAAGATTAATTTACTGTTCATTCTTGCAAATATTTTGGCATGTATAAGACAATGACATATATTTTTTCCCTTCCATTTTTACACAAAGTAGCATACTCTATGTTCTTTTCTATATATTTTGGTTATCATTTTATCAGTATATCTTTGTGATATTTCCATATCAATACAAAAAGTTTTCTATTTAATGAAGTCACATAATTCTTGTAGTAAACAAGGCAAAAACACAGGATTTGGCATCAGATTTGTAAGTTACTATCTATATCCCTTAGGTGGGTTTCCTAACATTTGCAAACTTTTAGTTTTTTAAATCTATAATATGAGGGCAAAAAAATTCAGGTTACAAAGTTATTATGAGGCCTATCTACATGTGTGGACATCATACTTCCTGATTTCAAATTATATCACAAAGCTGTAGTAATCAATACAGTATGGTACTGGAATAAAAACAAACACATACAACAATAGAGCAGAATAAAGAGCTCTGAAATAAACACATGCATATATGATTAATTAATTTATTACAAAGGAGCCAAGAATATACAATGGGAAAAAGATAATCTCTTTAATAAATGGTGTTGGTAAAACTGGACAGCCACATGCAAAAGAATGAAACTGGACCCCTATCTTACACTACATATAGAAATCAATGCAAAGTGGATTAAAGATTTAAACATAAGACCTGAAACTATAAAACTCCTAGGAGAAAACATATGGTTAAACTTCTTGACATTGGTCTTGGCAATGATTTTTTGGATTTGACAACAAAAGCAAAGGTAAGAAAGACAAAAATAAATGAGAGGAATTGCACCAAACTAAAAAGCATCTGCACAAAGGAAACCATAAACAAAATGAAGATGCAACTGATGGAATGGGAGAAAATATTTGCAAGGGGTTAATATCCAAAATGTATAAAGAACTCATACAACTCAATAGCAAAACAAAAAAAAAAACCAAAAAACCCCACAAAGCAATCTAACTAAAAACTGGACCCTGAAATTGAATAAACTTTTCTCCAAAGAAGACATGCAAATGGCCAACAGGTATACGAAAATGTGCTCAAAATCGCTAATCATCAGGGAAAAGCGAATCAAAACCATAATGAGATATCACCTCACACCTGTTATAATGACTATCATAAAAAAGACAAGAACTAACAAGTGTTGGCAAGGATATGCAGAAAAGAGGGGTTTTCTGGTAAAGATGGCAGAGTAGATAAACAATGTGCTTGCCTCCTCCCCCAAAACCTCAAAACTACAACTAAACTCCAGAAAAACCGTCATTGAGAATTTCCTGAATTCTAGCTGAACAGAAGTCTTATAACTGAGGACATACAGAAGAAATCACACCGAGGCTGGTAGGAGGGGTAGAGACACAGAACAGGCTGGTCCCACACCCATGTATAGTGGTTAAAAATGGGAGGGATATCATCTGTGAAGGTCCTTCCTGAGGAGCGAGGGGTTCAGGCCCCACACCGGGCTCCCCAACCCAGGAATTCTGCGCCAGGAAGAGAAGTCCCCACAATCTCTGACTGTGAAAACCAACGGTGGTTGTGGCTGAGTGAGATAGAGGGCTGCTGGGGTCCCAGGAGACCTGTTAAAGGGCACAATGCAGGGACTTACTTGCTGAAGGACTCATTTGCTCCGAGCTCCAGTGCTGGGGCAACAGCTCGAAAGGCATCAGGAACATATGGGGAGGAACTAAATTGTTTGGCTGCAGGGTGAGGGCTGGAGGGGCACCTTTCTCCCGGATAGAAGTGCTGACAAAAACCATTGTTCCTTTGTGGAGCCCTTTGCACTCCCAGCATGCAGATGCAGGCAGCTGTCAAATCCGAGTCTCAATCAAGTTGGCTAACACTGTTCACTCCACTCTGGTGATTCCCTGAGACCCTGCTTCACTTAACTTGTGGACCCACCCAAGCCACTTCCAGTGGTGTTTCCATACAAACAGCCTGTCTTGGCTTATGCCACGGACTTTCCTAAAGCCTCTCAAAGGTTCGCAAACAACAGATAAGGAGCATCTGACCGCAGCATGCGCCATACCTCTTGATGAGCAGCCCCAAGCCTGGCATTGGTGGCAGCTGACTACAGTTCAAGGCTTAGGCTCTCCCAGGCACCTCCAAGCCCAGTGCAGGTGGCAACCATCTGCAAATTGCTTTGTGGCTCATTCCAGGTGGCTCTGGGCAGAACACAAGCATCAGCTGAACTTGGCCTACAGCAGGGGCCCCTCCCAGGAGACCGTAAGGCTGACACATCTGGTGGCCAGCTTCAGACTATGCCAGAGTGCCAGCTGGCCTCCTCCACAGGTGACACACCCAAAGGGTAGACTGGGCAGGCACCAGAAGCATGTTATAGTGAATCCTGCTCCATAGGGTCAGCTTTTGCACAACAACTCCTCCACTGTAGTCGTGACCAGTCCTTACAACCAATCAGCCTGTGGTTCAATCCCTCCTATTGACATGTAAACAGAAACTAAGGCTCAACTACAACAGGAGGGCACATACAACCCACACAAGGGACACACCTGCAGTACCTGACACAGGTGATCAGGTAGATCTGCGCCAGTGGGCCCTGTAGGACACCTACAACCTAAGACCATCCTACTAAGACCAGGAAACATAGCAGCTCTACCTAATACAGAGAAACAAACACAGGGATGCAGCCAAAATGGAGATACAAAGGAACATGTCCCAAATGAAAGATCATAACAAAGATCCAGAAAAAAAACTAAACAAAATGGAGACAAGCAATCTACCAGACTCATAGTTCAAAACACTAGTTATAAGGATGCTCAGTGATATCAGGAAGAACTTCAACAAAGAGATAGGAAACATAAAAATGGAGCTAGAAAACAAAAAAGAACCAGTCAGAAATGAAGAATACAACAACTGAAAAAAGAATACATTAGAGTGAATCAACAGTAGATTAAATGAAGCAGAGGATCAAATCAGTAATTTAGTAGATAATGTAGCAAAAAACACCCAATCAGAACAGCAAAAAGAAAAAATAATAAAAAAAAATGAGGAAAGTTTAAGAGGCCTTGGTGACAACATCAAGTATACCAACATTTGAATCATAGGGGTACCAGAAGGAGAAGAGAGAGAGCAAGAAATTGAAAACCTATTTGAAGAAATAATGATAGAAAACTTTCCTAACCTGGTGAGGGAAATAGAAATACAAGCCTAGGAAGAGCAGAGATTCCCAAACACAATGAACTCAAAGAGGTCCACACCAAGATACATCATAATTAAAATGCCAAACGTTAAAGACAAAGACAGAATCTTAAAAGCAGCAAGAGAAAGGCAGTTAGTTACCTACAAGGGAGCCCCCATGAAATCGTCAACTGATTTTTCAACAGAAACTTTCCAGGCCAGAAGAGATTGGCAGGAAATATTCAAAGTGATAAAAAGCAATGACCTACAACCAATATTATTCTACCCAGCAAAGCTATCATTTAGAATTGAACGACAGATAAAGAACTTTCCAGACAAGTAAAAGCTAAAGGAGTTCATCACTACCAACCCAGTATTACAAGGAATCTTAGAGGGACTTACTTAAGACCACAAAAAAAAAGATAAAAATATGAATAATAAAATGGCAATAACTACATATCTATCCACAATTACTTTCAATGTAAATTGATTAAATGCTCCAATCAAAAGCATAGGGTGGCTGAATGGATAAGAAAATAAGACTCTTGAGTATGCTGCCTACAAGAGACTTACTTCAGATTGAAAGACACACAGAGACAGAAAGTAAAGGGAAAGAAAAAAAATATTTCATGAAAATGGAAATAAGAAAAACAGCTGGAGTAGCAATACTTACACCAGACAAAATAGGCTTTAAAACAAAGGCTACTGAAAAGAGGCAAAGAAGGACACAGTAATCTCACTTCTGGGTATTTATTAGAAGAAACCCAAAATGCTACTTCAAAGGGACATGTGCATCCGTATGTTCATTGCAGCATTATTTACAATGGCCCAGATATGGAGGCAGCCTGGGTGTCCATCAGTGGACGAATGGGTAAAGAGGTGGTACATATGGAGCATTACTCAGCCTTAAAAACAATGAAATCTTGCCATCTGCAACAACATGGATGGATCTAAAGGGTGCTGTGCTGAGTGCAGTAAGTCAGACAGAGAAAGAGGAATGCCATATGATTCCACTTACACGTGGAATCTAAAGAACAAAATAAATGAAAAAACAAAACAGAAACAGACTCATAGATATAGAGAACATTTTGACGGTTGCCAATGGGAGGGGGGCTAGGAGGGGTAAAAAAGGGGAAGGGATTAAGAAGTACAAATTGGTAGTTACAAAACAGCCATGGGGATTTATAAAGTATAGCATGAGGAATACAGTCAACAATATTGTAGTAACTATGTATGGTGTCAGATGGGTACTAGATCTATCAGGGTGATCACTTCATAAGTTATATAAATGTCAAGTCACTGTTGTATACCTGAAACTAATATAATATTGTATGTCAACTATAGTTGAAAAATAAAAAATAATTAAAAAAAAAAAAGAACTGCTCCATAATGAACAATCAGGACACATGCCAACAAATCAGCACCATGCAATTTGGACCAATCAGAAATGCAGAAATTTGGATATCTCATTTACATAAAATGGACCTAATTGGGAACCTGGGTGGGAACTTTCTATACAAAAGGTGGCCTTCCCTTTGTCTCAGTGGTGCACAATTTAGGCTGCTACTTAAATTTGTGTCTCCCAGGTTGCAGATCTTTTTGCTCAAATAAATGTTTTTTATTCTTCAAAAAAAAAAAGGATATGGAGAAAAGGAAACCCTTGTGCATTGTTAGTGGAAATGTAAATAGGTTCAGTCACTATGGAAAGAAGTATGGAGATTCCTCAGAAAATTAAAAACCACCATATGATCCAACTCCCATGTCTGGGTATATATCAATAAACAAAGAAAATGAAAACAGGATATCACTACATTCCCATGCTCACTGCAACACTATTCACAATAGCCAACATATGGAAACAACCTCAGTGTCCATCAATGGATGACTGGATAAAGAAAACATCACACACACACACACACACACACACACACACACACACACACACTGGAACATTATTCAACTATGAGAAAGAAAGAAATCCTGCCATTTGCAGCAACATGGATGTAGCTTGAGGGTATTATACTAAGTGAAATAAATCAGACAGAGAAAGACAAATACTGCATGATATCACTTGGATTTGGGAGCGGGGGGGGGGAGTCAAACTCAAACTCATAGAAACAGAGGTAGGAAAGTGGTTGCCAAAGGCTAGGAGGTGGGGGAAATAGAGAGAGGTTACTAAGGAGTACAAACTTTCCAAGATAATAAGTAAATAAACCCTTTAGCACAGCATCAGACACATGACTATTGGAAGGGAGGGGAGGAAGGAAGAAAGGCGGCACAAAGAGAGGTAGAGAAAAAAGAAAGAAGAATCCATATTGTCCTCATTTCCAGGTTCCCGTAAGTGAGCCACCTGGCACTGGATCAGTTCCCTCCAATGGACTCCACTTTCCTCATCTCTAAGTGAGGGGAAAATTAGACTGGATGATTTACAAAGTTTTGTTTGTACAGTTAAGTGAGAATTTAGTGCTCTGAAAGAATTCATCAAGCTTTCCAACTTTTTAATATTAACATGTGTGTACTGTGTGTCTGCTTTGTATAAAGGGGTCAGGAAAATAAACATGAAAAAGACATCTTTCCTCTCCTCAGACTTATCCACAGGTTAGAGATGAACAGAAAAAATACAAAGAAGGGGCCAAGGAGAGGAGAGAATATAGATTTTCCTTCAAGTCTTCATTTGAAAGAGACACACAGAAGGTTCCACTAAGAACAGTGGGGATGGCCATGAAGCCTGTCCCAATGGCACAGACAATGCCGGTTAATCCTCATGGATTTGCTGGCAGTAGAAAAGGCCTGGTAAATGACTGTTCTTAACTTTTATTTCAGTGATGTGGTGGGTGGGAGGGATCACCTTCTTGGACCTGAGGCACTACAAGTAACACTTCTGAGAATCTGTCTCAGTTCATCTTTGAAGTCACAATTCAGTTCAATCTCAGTTAATGTACGTGGATTAAGCGCCTGCACATACTAAATGTGCAAACTTGGGTTAAGTCACAAACCTTCTCAATGCCTCAGTTTCTTCATCTGTAAAATGGGAACAGTAATAGAGATAGCGTTTTTGCTGTCAAGGAGAAGGAAGGATCAATATGAAAGCTGAAGCTGTTGTTGTTTAGACTTAACATTCTTCATATAGGGCTGGGGGTCACTTAAGTTCTAAGATAAAGCACTCTTGATTTCTCCAGGCAACAACTAACTGCTCCCAGGTGATTGGGCTCTCTGTATCCTAACTTAAATCTTTTATGCTGTATGTCAATCAGCTATTGTCCACAGGAGATAGAGCAGCGGTTCTCAACCTTCCTAATGCCGCGACCCCTTAATACAGTTCCTCATGTTGTGGTGACCCCCAACCATAAAATTATTTTCATTGCTACTCTATAACTGTAATTTTGCTACTGTTATGAATCGTAATGTGAATATCTTTTTGTTTTCCGATGGTCTTAGGCGACCCCTGTGAAAGGGTCGTTTGACCCCCAAAGGGGTCGCGACCCACAGGTTGAGAACCGCTGAGATAGAGAAAGCTGATCGGCACTTTCTAAATAAACTGAGGAACTACTAGACAGGATGAGTTGATGTTCCTTGATTCAGTGCCAAAGCGCTGTTATTGCATCTTAGTAATCTAGGAAGATGAAGCACTCTGTACATTCTTTCCAGTATGACAGAATCCATACCAAGATGGGCATTGGCCCAGTTCTTCAGTTTCGGGTCGTTTGTAAATACCACCCCCACAAGAATGAATAGGGCGGTAGCCATTCTCCAACAATCTTTTTTAAGACTCTATTTTTTCGAGTAATTTTAGATTCACAGCACAATTAAAAAGAAAGTACAGAGGTTTCCCATATACTCCCAAATACATAGCCTCCTCCATTATCAGCATCCACACCAGAATGGTACATTTGCTACAACTGATGAACTTACACTGACACATCATAATTACCCAAAGTCATAGATTACATTTGGGTTCACTCTTGGTCTTGTACATTTTATGAGTTTGCACAACTGTATAATAACATGTATCTATCATAGAATCATAGAGTATTTTTACTGCCCTAAAAATATTCTGTGCTCTGGTAAGCAAATTCCTGATGCAATCTTTCTTGTAGATGAAATAAAATCACTTTTTGACCCACTCTAAGACAAATTGCTAATATATCAACTCACAAAGGTTTCTTTTCTTTCAATCCTCAGGCATTTTTCCTAAAAGGAAATAACAAGAAAAATGAATAATTCCACATGTTATTCATTCTCTGGCCTCCTCCAACTCCTGTCCTCCCCCTAAAACATCAGAAACTCAAAAATGATCACGAATCAATTAGAGCAAAACCAGCCAAAAGTGGGTGATTTGCAGTTCAGTATATGGGACCAATTGCTATGATAAATGTTATTTTAAGTAGCCAGTTCTGCAAAGGATATAGACTGTTTACGTATGATTAATTAAGAAATAATTATCTTTGACTGGGAGAATATGAGACAATAAATGGACCATAAAATCTAAATAAACACTCAGGCTGCTGCCTTTAGTTTCAGTCGGTGCTATGAATATTTATGACTTGTATAAAAGACATGATAAACTGCCCCCTCCCCAATCCACCCACCGTTTCCAAAATCCAAAGGCATTATGAAATCACTCTTGACACTTTTTTTTTTGTTTTTTTCCATGTCCTCTGCCTGTGGATGTGTCACATCAAAAGAGTGTATTATTCCACAATCATTATGATGCTTTCATTTTTCATTTGTTGAATGCCATTGCCAGTGACCTGTTCCACCTCATCTTCATCTCTTACCTGGCCTGTAGAATTGGCCCAGTAAAGGTTCCACTGTGCCTAGCTCTCCCCATTGCAGTCCATCTTACGCATTGCTGCCAGTTACATCTGCCTTGGGCACCTCACTCTCTTGCTCAAAAACAAGCAAACAAATGCCCCCAAACGTTCAATGTCTATTTTCTTTTTCCTTTCTGTCTAGGGAATAAAATCCAGACTGTTTAGTCTGGCCTTCAAGTCTCTATCTTTCACGAATCCAAGCATTTAACACTCATTGAGTCCTCACATGTGAGAGGCACTGTATTAGGAATGTAAATACAAATAATATGTGTTCTTTGATCCATGGACCTTATAGCTCTAGGAGAAGGAGGAAGACATGCAAATAAGCACAAAAGTGCAGCACAGTTGAGTTCAACCAAAGAAAAATGTATAGGGCATGGTGGATGCACACACACAAAAATGAGCATGTAATTGCATTTTTGGGGGGAGAGCATAGAATGTATGTTTCTAGGAGTCTGAAAGCTTCAATGAGAAAGTAGAGCTGAATTATATTAAATGGTGGTGAGAGGTTCTCCAGAACACAAGGGAAGAAAGGAGACCCCAAGTAGACGGTGCAGTGCAAAACAGGAAAAGAAGTTTGGGAGTTGCTAGAAGCTTGATGTGTAGAGTAGATAGGATAAGACAAGACAATAAATTGGAGACAAAAGCAGATCACAAAGGAGACTAAAGAGAAATGAATTATCTTAGGGTGGCAAAGGCTATCAAATGACAGGTTTTAAGCTAGGAAGTGACATGATTGAATTTTTATTTTACAGATACTCTGTGATTCCTGGTGTGAAGGAGGGATTAGCAGAGGACAAGGAGAGCTGTAGGGAAACTAGGTAGAAAAACTTTGCTGGGGCCAGCTGAGTGGCTCAGTTGGTTAAAAGCTCACTCAAGAGTGAGCTCTGAGCAACAGAGTCACCAGTTTGATTCCTGGCCTGAGCTGAGCTGCTTCTGAGCTGCCAACAGGTGGCAGGATGGCTCAGCTAAAAAAAAAAAAAAAAAGAAAAGAAAGAAAGAAAAAACTTTGCAGGAGTCCATATGAAGTAAGCTAAGAGCCCAAATAGTAAATTGCAACAATGCATTTGAAAGAGCCTTGATTTAGGGACCAGGTGAACCTGGAATGCTACTTAGAAGCAATGTGACCCATGCCAGGTCACTTATCTTAGCCATGCCTAGGTTTCTTCAGCTGTAAAATAGAAATAATATTATCTACCTTCTAAGACTGTTGTGAATATAAACTGAAATAATTATCAAAAAGAGTTTAACACCATGGCTCACATAAAGGAACTCAATAAATAGTAACTAGTATAAAGGCATAGCAATGGGGTAGAAGGGAGTAAAGATGTGAAAGATGTTAAAGAAGTGGAATATACTGAATAGGACTTGATCCCTGATTTCATGTCGAGAGTTAATGAAAGAGGAATCACAGATAATCTCTCTCTCGCTCGCTCTATTTCTCTCTCTCTCTCTCTCTCTCTCTCAACAAAAATGGATAGGTATATAACTAAGAGAGGAGGAAATTTGGAGGAAAAGTCTTGAATTCAAGTGGAAATATCCAGCAGTTGGTTTGATCAGAGCATGTGGAATTCAATTTAGAAGATTGAGTTCATAATAAAGATAAAATCATACTGATGGCAACTGAGGTTTCAGAATTGGCTGAGATTGCCTAAGGAGAGAATGTGAAGTGAAGAGAAAAGATGACCTCAGAAAGAACTCTGGCATTTAAAGAATTGGGTGGGTGGACCAGCCGAGTGGCTCAGTTGGTTAAGAGCTCGCTCAAGAGTGTGAGCTCTGAGCAACAGCGGTTTGAGTCCCAGCCCGAGCTGAGCAGCCGCTGAGCTGCCAACAGGTGGCAGGCTGGCTCAGTTAAAACAAATTTAAAAACTTTAAAAAAATAAAGAATTGGGTGGACAAGAGAAGCCCATGGGTGGACAATAGAAGCCCATGAGTGGCCAAAGGAACGAGAGAAACCTGGAATTAGGGAGGACATTGAACCAGGAAATGAGAGCATTTGAGGAAAACGGTGTCATGGATAACATCAAAAGTAAAAAAGAGGGATTACATAAGATAATTATATATTTGTATTCATTTGGGTTAGAAATCTAGGAAGTCATTGATGACATTTGCTGAAGCAATTTCTTTGGGTTGTTGTGGACCAAAAGCCTTGTTATGGTGACTGAGAAATGAATAGATGAACAATGGTAGAGATGAATAAAGACTGTTATTTGGAGAATATGGGGGGAAAAAAAGCTTCAGGAGTCAAGGATTGAGAGTGCATTTTAAAAGATGGGGGAAACTTGGAAATACTTATAGGCTTTGGGAAAAGAGCTCGGGGGAAACAGTTCAAAAATGCATTGCATAAGAGGAAATAACTGATGGATGAAGGCAAGAGAGAAAGAATCCACACAGGTGAAGAGGTTGGCTATGAGCAGGTGATAGAACAGCTCTTCATGTTGAAAAAAATATGCCTATATGCATGCTAGCTGTTGTAGGCAGAGTGCTCCCCTCAAAGATGTCCATGCCCTAATCCCTGGAACATGCGACTATGTCATGTTACATGGCAAGAGGGACTTTACAGATGTAGTTAAGGTTACAGACCTTCAGATAGGGAGACTATTGTGGGTTATCCAGGTGAGTACAGTCTAATCACACGAGCCTTTAAAAGCAGATAACTTTCTCTGGCTGAAGTGAGAGTGATGTGGCAGAAAAAGAAGTTGGAGAAATTTAAAGCATGAGAGGGACTCACCCCATCATTGCTAGATGGGGACATAGGAAAGCATGAGAAGAAATGCAGGCACGCCCTGGGAGCAAAGTCCAGCCTCTGGATGACAGCCAGCAAGGAAACAGAGACCTCAGTGCCAAACTGCAAGGAACCGAATTTGGCTAGGGCCTCAGAAAAGAACACAGACTTGCTGACATTTTAATTTCAGCCTAGGGAGACTAAACAGAGGACCTGAATGAACCATGCTGTGCCCAAACTCTAATATACAGAAATGACTGCTAAGTTTGTTATGGTAGCATTAGAAAATGAATACACCAGCTGACAGCCTGCAAGAAAGATGGGGAAGGTGGCATTGAATGCCTGAAGACAGCCAGTCCCTGCACCTGGTTTTCACTTACTTACCCAGCAAGTCTGGTTTTTTGTCGTTGTTGTTGTTTATATAACATTGATTTACATACATATATATGTATGTTTTTATTAGTTTCACGTGTATGAAACAATGTAATAGTTGGACATTTCACCCCTCATAAAGTGATAACCCCCCTCCCCCAATCTATTGCCCCTCTGACATTTATGTATCTTACAAGTCCATTGACTCTAATCCCAATGCTATACTCCATATCCTACGAATATATATATGATTATAGTTGACACAATATTATTCAGTTTCAGCTTCAGGTGTACAGTGCAGTGGTCAGGCATCTACACCGTTCATGAAGTGGTCTCCCTAATAAGACATGTGCCCTTCTGACACCCTACAAAATCTTTACAAAATTATTGATTATATTCTCCAAACTGTCTTTTGTATCCCTGTGGCAATATTGTAGTTACCAATTTATGCTTTCTAACCCCCACCCCTTCTCCCTCATCCCCACCCATCTCTTATCTAGCAGCCATCAGTGTTTCCTCTATGTCTCTGAGACTATTTCTGTTTACTTTGTTCATTTATTCAGTTGTCTAGATTCTTCATATAAGTGAGATCATATGGTATTTGTCTTTCTCCGACTGACTTATTTCACTTAGCATAATGTTCTCTAGGCCCATTCATATCATTGCAAATGGTAAGATTTCATGCTTCTTTATAGCTGAGCAATACTCCATTGTACTAAAGAGGACATACAGATGGCCAACAGACTTATGAAAAAATGCTCAACCTCACTAATCATTAGAGAAATGCAAATAAAAACCACAATGAGATACCACCTCACTCCTGTCAGAATGGCTATCATCAATAAATCATCAAACAACAAGTACTGCGGTGAAGTTGTGGAGAGTTTCTTGTGCGCTGTTGGTGGGATCCCAGCAAGACTTTTGACCTACCCTGGTGGCCTGGGCTCCTACTGCAGGTTTATGACACAAAGGTGCAGACAGTGATTGTCCCAAAGTTATGCTAATGCCAGGAGTGGTCAGGGCATAATGTAACCTTTCCCCACTTGTAGCTATGCACCTCCCAATACACAAGTCTCCCAAGGATTCCTCCTTTGTGGTTGTTACTAGTTCCTGGAAACCATGTTAGCTTCTTGGTATAGTTTTTCAAGAGCTGATCTGGGGGAGGGAGCCAAGGAGGGCTGTATTTCCTTATCTCGGCAGAATGAAGTCCTTAGATCTATTCTATGTTGGAGGACCTTATGATCTCATTTAATCAGTCAGTATCTCCATATGATAGGTGTTGTACTACTCTTTACCAAAGAAGCAAACTAGATCATAATTTATAAAATAATTGTCCAAGGACACACAGCTAGTAGGTGACATAGCCAGTCGGTCCTGGGGCTTTCTAAATAGGGACCTATTCTCTTAAACAGGGTAGCAGTTTGCCACACAAAGATCTGCATTTTCGGTGTCCTGACTTAATGAAGAAAAAGAGATGTGGACCCTGGTGAAGGTATTTCAAGTGTTGGAAGTCCTGGAGATCTGAGAAGGGGTATTCATATCCTGCTAACAACTTCCTATGCTGCCAATGCATGAGGCTGGCCCAACGTGTGAAGAGAAAACACTAACAGTTATAATGAGGAAGCCAAGAGTGACTGAGTTCTAGATCTTTCTCAAGCCCAGGATAAAGGAATATTTCATTGTTCCCTGAAACAGTAGTCCCAAATGATTATGGGTGATACTTAGAGGCAGCTTTCTACTTAGGATGAAGCCCTGGGTGTGAGGCCACCTATCAGTGCATGATCGTGCCTACCTCCCTTAAACTTCTGTGCCTTAGTTGCCTCAACAGAAACTTGGGAGAATAATGTTTTTCCAGAGGAAGATATCTGAAAAAAATATACCCCTGAGAGTCCCTCTAGCCCTATGATATGGAATTCTGATTCTCAATTGAGCGTTACAAAGGCTCTGCTATAGACAACAGGCTCTGAAACGAGGATGCTACAAAAGATCGTTCCAACTAAAAAGTAAACCAATGTTTTTGCATTTGGCATTTGAGTAAATCTGACTTTTTAAACCTTTACCCTTACCTCATGCCGTTGGACCAGCAGCAATGAACTTCCATGTTACCTCCTTGTGAATAATGTCTTATAGCATATCTGTACTGTGGTTGCATATCACAGAGGAGCTTCATAAAGCTAACGTATGACCCAGGTGTCAAAATATCATTTCAGGAAATAACTCAGGAATGAATTTTGATCACCAGGTCGTAGTCCATCCGTTCAGCCCAGGGAGACTTAGTGCTTCCTGTGCCTCATTCTGCTCTGAAAATAGCATCCTAAAGCAAATGTGGAGGAAGTAATTAGTTGTGTAAAATAACATAGAGATGGACCCTGAATTACAGAATCACTTTTATCCAAGTCCTGTCGGGACTTACATAAGAGCTGTCTTTTCCCAGAGTGCGGAAGTCAAAGTCAGCCATGAAATTGACCACTGGCCAAACTGCTCCTGGCTTAGGGAAGTGGAGGGGAGGAGGCCCTCAGGAGACATTACACACAGTCTTTCTTCTCTCCCCTCCCCATACATTTCTAAGTCTGGGAGTATGCTTACCTTCTCCTTCTTGGCCTCTTTCCTTCCTTTACACTTTTTTTCTTCTCTAGGTTTAGAATGCTCATTCTACTACAGCTACCATTGGATTTATTGACAGAGATCAGGTCACTTCGTAAGAGCAAGTTCGGACAGGGGAGACATGGAAGAGGATAGGAAGATGTTCATTATACTTCAGTGGATGCCCTAGAGAAAATGAAGTAGAAGAAGCCCAAGTCCATAAAACAGTAATTATGATAATGAAGTTAACAAGTAATACAGTATTATTGTATTTGGTAAGAAATTGGTCCTTTCTGACACCGAGACTCTAGGATTCTAGAAAGACAACTACTACGAATACTCCTACTGCTGCTACTACCAATAAAAATACTATTACTACTAATAATATAAGCCCATCTAAATCTCTGTAACTTTCCATTTCTCAAAGTGCCTTCTTAATTTTATTTGACCCTCACAAGTATATAAGGCATGTAGTATGATTCTCCCTCCTGTTGTTGGCACCAGAAGAAGCTGAACACCCGGGATGGCACAGATGGCACTCAAATGCACAGTGGGAGGCTCAGGACTGAACCCATGCCTCTTATTCATTGTTTGGGCTCATTGCAGTCTACATCACTGCAAGGCTTAACTAGTGATAACAGACTCTTTCATAAACACAAAATTTAAAGGCCCATAAGGAGAGAGGACAATGGTTATGGGGGTAGAAGAGACAAAAGGCATGAAATGGCACGTCTATAATTAGGCTGCAATTGAGTTTGCCCCCACCAGAGCCTGCCTCTTCTCATAGACGCTTACGTGTCTGGGTATGGGGAAAACCACAGGCCAAACTTTGCAACCATTTCTCCTGGCTCAGCAGTTCTACTGTGTGCTGTCAGCAAAAAAGGAACAGACAGAGGTGAGGTTTCCATTGAAAATCAATTTGCCCAAAGCACATGAGACACATGAGATCTCCACAACCTGGCACCCAAATGGGCTAATTCCGTTTTGATTTTCTGCAGAATTACCCTCTACTCACCTTCCCAGTCAACTGAACTTATATCTTGGAGGAATCAGAGTCCAGGGTGGCTGGGTTATGCTCTGATGACAACTCCAAAATATCCTGATGTCCTGATAGCTTGGAAGACACGCAAGTAAATGCAGCCTGTGCTGGAGACGCTCACATCAAAGCATCTGAAAGCAGGTGCCAGGTAAAGGAAAGAAAGAGCATTGCTAAGCTTAGATCTGGCCGACCATCAGTTCCCAAGGAAAAAGTTAAAGACTTTGAAAAGAAAAATAAAACAAAATAGACAAAAAAACAACAAAATTTAGTTCTTCCTTAGGAAAAAAAAATGCACAATTTTAGGACGGTGCTGGGTGATGCCCTAAGTAATGGTTTTAAAACCTAGATGTCCTGCTGTCACACCAAAATAATAAGTCATGATGTCTGAATAGTGCCTTCAGGTTTACAAATAGGATCTCGTGTGGGTTCCACAATAACCCTAGGAGCAAGTTATAAGACATTTTAAGCCCATCTTCTTTGTGAGTAAACTAAAACACAGAGCCTAGATGATTTGTTCAAGGCCACACACGAATTGGCTATGGCGTTGGGCCCTGAACCAAGTATCCTGACAACTGTCCAGTGCTCTGTGTCTCCTGCCCACGCCCTTGCTGTTTTGTGTCATGGGAACGAGTTCTTTTCTCAGTTCCTGTAATATATGTAGTTTAGTGGCTTCTCAAAGGGCACCGAAAAAGGCACTGGCAGGAAGTCACAGTTCTTAATTTTCAGGCATTCACTGCCAGAGTACACGACAGGAACATGGCACTGTTTTAAGAATGCATTCTGACAGAAGTAGGACCAGCACCTATGACCTATGCGTCTAACTGTATGGAGACAACCCACCCCTCCTAGCAGGCCCGTGTCCACCAGTCTCCATTCCTGTTCTCAGGGCTGGATGTCCTCTTGTTTTTTAGTTTTGGGCACACTTCCGAATCCCTGAATCTTGCACTTGTGGTCTCTACTGCATTATCTCCTCTCAGTCCAGAACATGCTACCCAGTTTGACTTTTTCAACCTCCCTGTCACTACTCTTTAAATTTAATTGTCACTCTTATGAGTGTTGACTTTTTAACTTTGTCTAAATGCCTTCCCTGAACCGGTATTTTTGGCTCTGCCCTAGACCTACCACACAGCTTCTCTACTCCTGTTCTCCCTGGCTCTTAGTAAATGCCTGACTTTTTAAACTGGATAGACCCAGGGATCATAATGCATTCAACAGATCCTGATGGGACACCTACCAGGCATAGCTGCACAAGCCAGGCTGTCTCAGCAATGTGAGGAGGGATCAGTGTCTTTTTTCTTTGCCTAGTGAGGAGAGAGGCCACTGAGGCATTATATCTTAACATCTTGTCCTGTTTCAGAATAAATGGAGCTGGATAGCATTCCTCATTTGGAAGGTTGTTGGTATGACTGCTTAATAGATTTGGGAGGAGGACTCGGTTGCAATTCTTCATTTCCTTTGTCTATAGTTACAGGTTTTCATTAACCTTTGAGGTTGTCTTCATTTTGTGGTTTGCATTTTAAGCATTTTCTGGTTTTGAAATTGCCTAGCAAATGATTTCTTCTGATCCAACTGCTTCCCTCAATTATTACTGTATTTAACTCTTTTGTAAAGTACCAAACTCCACACCCCCTGGATATCTCAAACCACCATTCCACCCATCTGTGGCCCGTATGGTTCAGGGTTTCATTTAGGAACTGAGTTTTGTGCACTTGAAGAAATATGATCCGTGAATGCTAGACTTTTGCTTCTCTCCTCAGCTGAGCAGTCCTCTTGCTTCTTCTGGACCTAACTGAAAGGAAGAAAAAACAAGGAAAAAAAAATTAGAAAGAAAGGAAAAAAAACAGGAAAGGAAGGAAAAAGGAAGGAAAGGAAGGAAGGAAGGAAGGAAAGAAGGAAAGAAGAAAGGAAAAGAGAGAGGGAGGAAGGAGGAAGAAGGGAAGGAAGGAAGAGAAAGAGGATAGGTGAATGGATAGAAACTTCGGACGTTTTTCATGTGGTTGTATAAATGTAATGGCATACACCTCAGCAGCATACATCCTTTTCCTCCACCAATTGTACCTCAAGTGCAAATTTCTGCATTGGTTATCCAGTTCAGGATAATCTTTAATTCCCTCAGTCATTCAAATACTAGCACTTTGTAAATTTTGCTCACAGACAACCCTGGATAACAAGATAAATTAGGCAATTTTGTATTATAGTAATGATAACATAGCTTACATTTATGGAGTAGTACCTCCATCCAAGAATTAATTTTTTTTTTAAATGTTTATTCATGCATTACCTTGTTCAATGTTTACTGTAAAGTATGCAGTAAGTCTGTTATGTCCGTCTTACAGAAAAGGACCCTGTGGTCGTGAGTGATAATGTAAGTTCCCTTCTCAACGTAGCACCACTAAGAAATGGCAGAACAAGCCTGAACCCAGGAGTCTCTGCTTCCAGGGTCATTCTTTTCTCTTAAATATTAAACCACTTATGCTCTTTACCTCCAATCCACTTACATTCTCCCCCTGCCAATCCCTTCCCCCACCCTTACCCACTGCTGCCATTTCCAGGTCTTCCCCCCCCCCCCCCGTTCTGTAACTTCCTTGGTTAGAGAGAAAGTCCTTTGATAAAAATGTTTGCACGGACATGTAGCACTCAGCCATTAATTCCATCAGTTAACACAGTCACATCCATTTGTGGCAGACATTATACTAGGCTGCAGAACACAAAAATGTTTCTGGGCTTAATAAATAGGCCCGAGGCTGGGGGTAAAGGCAGAGCCACATCAATAACTACAACATAAATCCATGTGCTGAAATCAAAACCCGTGCCAGGCATTCTGGGAGTAGAGGAAGAGGTTCACATTCTGTTGGGGGAGTTGGGGAAGACCCCAGAGAAGGAGGGATACCAGTCATGGATCTTGCAGCATGATTATGATTTCAGCACTCATACATTCATTCAACACACGGTTATCAAGCACCTACTTTGTGCCAAGCACAGAGCGATATCATGACTACACACTGGTCGAAGAAAAGGAAACCTAGTCCCTGCCCTCATGGAGTGTCCACTGTAAGGGGAAAACAGGTATCAAACACATAACTATCTAAAATGAACATTTAGTTATAAATGATCAAAATGTATACTATGAATACAGTTCCTAAGTGCTATAATATGGGAACCCAATTTAGGCAGTGTGGTGTGTAGGGGAGGAAGAATATATGTAAGAAAGTCCTTTTCAGAAAACTGACATTGAATGGTGGGTGGAGAATGAGTAGGAGTGGAGGTGGGCAAAGTATTCTAGGTAATGGAATAGCAGGTGAAGGCCCTGAACCAGGACAAGTTGGACACATTTCCGTGTGGCTGGAGAGTGGTTTTTATACGAGGAGAACAGCAGCAAGTGAGGAGGGAGAGGAAGGTGGGGCCTTAGACAGGTAAAGAGAACAGCTTTTACTCCCAGTGTCAGGGGAAGAGGTGAGAGTTCAGGGAGAGGAGCAAGGCAGCCATCGGAGGCAGCTTGTAATGTCAGGTTAGGACACCTGGGAACCCCATGTCGGGGGTGGAAATAAACAAAGATAAACCAAATGAGAAAAGCAAAGGTTATTTATTCTGAGCAGCTATAGTGAGGGAGTCAGCCACTGACACTTGCATTTTAGTAGAGACTCGAAAGCAGGCAGAAGAGTGGGAAAGCTTTATTTACGGTGGAACAAAACGAAGGAAGGCTTCAGGTGTATCCCGATTGGAGGCTGTTGGCATGGGGAAGCTGTAGGTGGATTACATCTTGGCATCCTATGTGATGGGTTAATGGTACATATTTGACTTTCTCTAGTTGGTCCTAAGTGGGGAATAGAGACAAAAATTAGAGATGCTGTCAATTAACAAGTCCTGGACATTTGGGGCCAATGTTTACATAATTTATTGTTTAGCTTCCTGGATTGTCACTGGAGATAGCACTCTGGCTTCCTGCAAGCTGGTTTCCTGGATTATAGAAAAGGGGTTGGTGTCCTGGGCACGTTGCTGCAGGTTGTAGGTCAGAGTTGACCAGAGTGTAACTAGAGCATTAGAATTCATGTGGGGAGAGAAGAACCACCGACAAGGGCAGCCTTTCAAGTTTGGACTTGATCCTTGAGGCAAGTCATCATCAAACACCTGTTGGCACATCACTGCTTGCAAAACAATTTTGAGCACGTATCTCCAATGTATCTATCTTCATTTGCATCTAAATTTTATGCATGTTCAAATGTACTCTTATTTTTAAAGAAAATATACAAGTTATTTCTATACATTGTTATTAATTTTAGTGTAATTTTACAAAGATCTGGATTATCACATGACTCTAAATTTTGCTAAAGAATTGTAGTTTGACATCATGTTCTCAAAGCTAATTTCTTCATTCAATATTTTGAAATAGTTAATAGTCACATTGTTCCAAAATCTCCACAATTTAAAAAGCATATAAACTAAGACATCTCTGCCCCACCTCAGCCCCATTCTCTCACCGGCCCCCACCCTCACATTCAACGACTTTTATTAGCTCATATTCTGATTTATCTGCTTTTGTGTTATAAAATCGTGGCTGCTTAGGTTTTAAATGTGTTGCTAGTGTCATATAGTTATCACATTATTTTTCAAGGCAGCCCATACTTGTAGGGTGTGGCCTATTGTTAACTGTGATGGACGTAAGCATATTTCTAGCAGACTTCTGAATGACTTAAACCAAGCTTAAGCCTGCTTATCAGATCTCTTTAGGTTCCTATCATTACTTAGGTTACTATTACTGTTTAGGTGATTGCTATTACTTTGTAATGAGGCTGATGACAGACAAATACAGGGAGGGGTCAGCCCTGTGTTACCCTGTTGTTTGCTCCTGCCTCCAAGATGAGGATCGTTTTTCGATCAGCAGAATTTTTTTCCCCCTTTGGGTAGTAAACTAAGTCAGTTTTCAATCTGTGGAGACTGGTTTCGATAGTTTGAATAGCATAACCTCAAACCCACTTACTGGCAACTGTCTCAGTAGTAATGCAGATGGATGCCCAGAGGGTGCCATCCCAACTCCTGGGAGCCACCTCCTTCCCTTATAAATATTCTAAGTGGCCCATGACAGCCTGACATAAGGACTGGATAAGAAACCCCTGTGGCTCTATATGTTAGTTCTATCACTACAGACTAATTCTTCCCACTTTTTAGAAAAATCTATCCATAGAAGTTCTAGTTTCTCCTTCCCAGAGTCCAGGGTCATGCATACTCCCTTTTTAAAGACCAGGGTCTCAACAACAGGGAACTACTGCAGGTTAATCAGGGAGTGACACAGGCTTTCGAGAAGGACCACTGTTACGAAGTCTTGACATATGGATGGGCATGAGGATCAACGGGAGGCAGGGGGCCAGCCAGAAAGGACTGCAGCGGCTTAGACAAGACATGGAGAGGCAGTGGCGATGCAGAGGGAGGAGGTGAGATTCTCTGAGGGTGAACCTTCAGGAATTGCTGACTGCTTGAATGCAGGCAGTACTGCTACCTCTGTCAGGAATAGTTGCATTTTTTGTTTTTAGCTGATCCATCTTGCCACCTGTTGGCAGCTCAGAAGCAGCTCAGCTCAGGCTGGGAATTGAACCGGCGACCCTGTTGCTCAGAGCTCGCACTTTTGAGTGAGTTCTTAACCAACTGAGCCACTCGGCTGGCCCAGGAATATTTGCATTTTAAGAGAGATTGCCTGGGGAATTGCAGGCTACCTTCAGGGCAAGAGGAGATGTATTTTAGGCAGGGGAGGGTTATTTCATCCAGTCTGCCATCACTGCTGCCTGAGTGCAAGAACCTTGCTGCTCATCTGGCAGACACTTCCAAGGAGTCTTGGTGGCTTGAGGTCCATCATCTTCCAGGGACTCTTCTTAGAGGACTGTCCTGGAAGTCCAGCTTTCCAGAGAACCACTGCCTGAAACTCAGTAGGGGAGGGCAGGGCATCCTCAGCCAAGGGTGGTTGCTCAGTTAGGGAAAGGGACTCCCAGGGAATCAGGAGGCTTCTTCGCTACCCTCTCTCCTGCCAGGGCCATTCTCTGCCAGGCTGGAGGAAACTGTACATGCAGGACAGAACCAGGCTGATTGTCTCCTCTTCCCACTCAATTGTATCCCTGTGAAATCATAGTATTTTAAAAGAATTAGAATGAGAGAAGTGATAGGAAAAGACTGCCATGACATAGCATCCAACCTCCACTTGATGCTGTAAGTTAATGTGAAGTCCAGGAGAGCAGGAGTTGGTTTTGTTCCCTGTGGCCGTCCCCTTACCTGAAGCACTGCCTGGCATTCAGTGGGTCAGCTGTGGGCACGATGGCATAAAGAAATGAATGGACGAAGGACTGAAGAGTCTGTACAGATGCTCATCTCTCGGCATGTCATTTCCAAGGACAATGTCTTCACTGGGTTCCAAATGGAATTTTGCATTGTTTGACGATTATATTAAGAGCAAATTCATGTCCTGTCATCAAATATGTCTCCTTGTAATTCTTCTCTGTGGTCTTCTCACTGGAGGGACTCAGAACAAGCCTGCCGCCTCCTTTTCCACATGGAGAACCTTCCGATCTTTGAAGACAGTTATTTTCCCACTGAGATTTCTGCTGGGCTGGCTCCAGCTGGTTTATTCAACCATTCCTCTCAAGTATGACATGGTTTCCAGATTCTTCACCCTAGTCATCCATCTTTTTGATTGGTGTTACCGGGAGTATCAGCAAAATGTGTAGCTATAGGAGTAAGTAAAACAGTAGCAGCTCACCTAGTATCGCCAGGCATACTAATAATGTTTTCTATGTGTAGAGCGGTTCATAAAAATGTGCTTTCACAGACATTGTCTCACGTCACTCTCACGGTAACACCGGCAGGTAGGCATCACAGTCTCTCATTTTAGAGAAGAGAGACATGCAGGTATTGCTTGTCCGAGTTCTCATATCCAGTGCTCTGCCTTTGAGCCAGCACACAATACTCGGCTACATGTCTTTCATAACATGCTGCCAAGCACTAAATACTCCAGATGTGGCCAGGAACACTGCAGATCTTGATGGGGGAAAAGAGCAAAAGAAAAGGCATCACCAAAACACAACAGCTGCCTGAGGGTGGTGGGGGAATGTGGGAAGGGGTGCTGGGCTAAGCTGTGGCTCACATGTATTGGAACCTGGATGATGTTCACTTGTCTCCTTCCTCCTCCTCCCTCCACCTCCAGGCTGGACACCGAATTTCTTCCCACTGGAAGCTAGGGGAGTTCCCTCAAAGCAGGAAGATGGCTGCCTGTGGCCTGCAGCAGATTCCTCAGATCTGATCTGGTCCCCCCTCCGGGCACTGGTTTTCCATACTTCCCCTCTGCAAGCTGCCATGTTGTACTAGCTCCTGGGTTGCCTCCTGGAAAATTTAGTTTAATGAATTCATAATAATACTTCACTCAGATATGTCACTGAACAAGGTTGGGCAATGGTGTTTTCCAGGATATTTCCGGAAGGCAGGAGCTTAGGAAGCAGAAAGCACATCTGGCCTAGCTGGCCAGCCCAGCCTACCTGCACCAGGAGAAATCAGCCACAGCGGGGCGGGGTGTGCGGAAACACAACGTTCTCTTTTGATGGGGGTTTCAAAGCATCCATTTCCAGGAATGGGGGCCAGCGGCCTGAGCACCATGGCTGTAAAAGGCCCTCAGGATTTATGAGCCTGCAGAAACTCGGCACGCTGCTCATGGAACAAGAGGAAGACAGAACGTTCTGTTACCGCATCAGGTTCTCATGCACCAGGCCTTCTGGAAATGTTTTCCCAATCTGAGAATTGAAGGCAGATGGAGGCGAGTTGCTTTGGTTCAGTTGCACCATCTTCTCTTCTTCTCAAATGCTATTCAAAACGAGTGAATCCAGAGGAACTCGAAGGAGAAAGAGCACAAAGAAAACAAACTCTGCCTGAGGCACAGTGTTCCTAAGAAGGCCTTTCTGGTTGCTCCTCTGTTGCCTCAGGCTGCTACCTTACCGGCTCAGCTGCTCAATCAATCATTCAATTAGTCAATCAACAAACACACACGGATCACCTACTAAGGGGCTGTGACTGGCATTGCGTAGGAAGGACAGAACAAAATGCTAAACAGGGGCTCTGCCCCTGAGATGCTCACCTTAGACTGAAGCAGACACTCCAACCACTGATAAAAATGGGAGACAGTTCCTTATTAACCAGGATTAGACTATCTGGCTTCAGTGCCAAAATGTTCCAGGTGGCAGAGAGGAAACTGTTTTCACCTGTTACAACACAGGATGGGATTCCAGAGGCCAGGAGGCTTTAACTGTGCTGGAAACCAGGATATAATGGAATGACCAAGGGATTAGTAAGCACAGTCCTAATAACTACAGCTGAAGCTAGAAACTCGAATCCTCAGTGGTTGAGGGACCTGAGGAATGGGATGCAAGTGACTGGTGGAGAGTTATACAAATGAGGCGAGGACTATTGCTCCCTCTGAGGAGCTGAGTATAAGGCTGCCAGGCCAATCTCCTAATGAACCGAATCATGTGCATACGATCTGTGTTTTAACTTCCTGGGACTACAGTTAAATTTGTCTAATGCCGGGGCCAGCTTGCTTTTTTTAAAGGGTTAGAGAGCAAACATTGCAGGCTGTGGGGCTGTATGTTCTCTGTGGTAACTACTCAACTCTGTGGCAATGGGAATGCAGCCACAGACAACATGTAAATGAATGAGTGGGGCTGTGTTCAAATAAAACTTTACAGATGGACATTGATATTTGAATTTCATGTAACTTTGATGGGACATGGAATATGATTCCACTTAAAAAAAAACTTTTCCCAACCATTTGAAAATATAAAAACCGTGCTTAGCTCATGGGTCATCCCAAAACAAGCAATGGACTGTATGTGGCCTGTGGGCCATTGCTTGCCAACTCCTGGCCCAGTAGAAACAGCATCCCACTTCTGGTGGGAAAGGAGAGAAGGAGAGGAAGATGGAGAAAAAGAGCATTTATGAAGTACTGACATTTTCCTCTGTCTGAGTTTAAACTCATTTGTTCTTTGCTTGCTTCGCAAATGTAAGTCATTCTCGAAAATAACTTCTGAAATTTAGTAAAAAGGCGGTGTACTTTTTTATTTTTAATTGAGCCATGCTGGTGGTCATTCATAGCCATGCTGGTTTGTGATTTTTTTTTTAATTAATTATTTTTTTTTTTAGCTGAGCCATCCTGCCACCTGTTGGCAGCTCAGCTCAGGCGGTGAATCAAACCGGCGACCCTGTTGCTCAGCGCTCGCACTCCTGAGCGAGCTCTTAACCATCTGAGCCACTCGGCCGGCCTTGGTTTGTGAATTTTTTATATTAGCTATGTTAGCCATTATTGGATGCACTTTCCTTGAGGACCCACACCTGTTTTATAGCCACTGTATTTATACTGGCTCTCACAGACTTTTTTTTTTTTTTGGAGTAGGCTTACAGTAATTTATTATTGTATTGAATCAGCATATTTGGGAATATTCTATGGGCACAGTATTAAGTATAAAAGGGAGCAAATAATCAAAATATAAAACTTGACCCATAAACCAGTCTCTCTGGAATTTTGAATCCTGGTTTATCGTTTTTAAAATGTATCATAAATGCTCAGCAATGTCAGCCCGTTTTCTTTTGTTTTAAACATTATGATCCTCTCCGATTTATTCACTTCTATTTCCCACTGTTTTTTTCTTCGTCTCCACCAGCCAGGTTGATCTCCTCTCTGTTCCCTCATTGTACTGTGTCCATAACTCTCACCGCAGATCTGCTTGTATTTTCTTCCTCCCATTTATGACACATGCAAGGGGGTACCTCTTCTTCACCTCCTCAGGCAGTCTGCATCCATCCTTTAATGTTCTAGCTACAATTAAAGACATTCTTTTCCCCCTTTTAACTCCTCAAATGCCCTGGCCATCCACTGTGCATTCAAATCCACAATTACAGTTGGAGGCAACCTTGACTTGTGAGCAGATATGCCCTCTAAGCCCCTTATAATCTACCCAGCATGAGGCACATAGTCACCGAGAATACAGTCATGCACCACTTAATGACAGGGATACGTCCTGAGAAATGTGTCGTTAGGCAATGTTGTCACTGTGTGAACATCCTAGGGTCCCTTTACACAAACCTAGATGGTCTAGCCTACTGCACATCTAGGCTGTATGGTACTGCCTATTGCTCCTAGGCTATAAACCTGGAGAGCATGTTACTGTACTGGATGCTGTAGGCAACTATAACACCTTGGTGAATATTTGTGTATCTAAACACATGAAAAGGACAGTTAAAATACAGTATAAAAATTAAAAATGGTACTCCCGTATAAGGCACATACCATGAATGGAGCTTGCAGGACTGGAAGTAGTTCTGGGTGAGTCAGGGAGTGAGTGGGGAGTGAATGTCAAGGCCTAGAACATCACTGTACACTACTGTAGACTTAATAAACACTGCACACTTAAGTTACGCTAAATTTATTTAAAAATATTTTTTTCTTCAATACAATGCAATGATTTTATAGGACCAGTAGTTTTGTTTATACCAGCATCACCACAAACACGTAATGCACTGTGCTATGATGTTATCAGGGCTGCAACGTCATCACACATTAGGAATTTTTTAGCTGCATTATAATCTTATGGGATGACCTTCGTATATGTGGTCTTGTTGATAGAAACGTCATTATGCAGCGTATGACTACTTGAAAATATACTTGATAGTCCAATCCTTGTGTCATTTAAAATGACATCAGAGAGAATAGCGATAATAGAAAGGATGGAGAAGGAAGTGCACATAAAAATGGGTGAGGGAAACAATGTCAGAAAATCTTAAAAAACAAACCAACATTTTTAACACTACACAGAAACAACAGAGGATGGAGAACTACCAAATTAGCAAAACTATCCTTAACCTTGTCTCTTCCTAAAAGTTCAGGGAAACTAATGTCGAATAAAAATTAGAAACAGAAAGGTATCAGCTTTTAAATCCTTTACAAGTTATTAAACAAAAAAGAGAACTAAGAGGCAGAATAAAAATACTCGTATACCTGTGAAACATGCCCATAAAACAAAGCTCTAGCCTACTGTTTCAAAATGAGCTCAAAAATATTAAGAAAATGCTAGAAGACATGAAAGAACAGTACAGACTAGAATTAGGAACCTCAGAAATGAAGTTACAGAACTCAGGAAACAATTTAAAATAAATGAAAATACAATGTCAAAAATGAAGCTATAACCAGGAGGAGTACAAAAATGAATAAGTATAGCAGAAAATACCTGAAGAGAAATAGAAGCTTAAATTGAGGAAGATGTTAAAAATCAAAAAGAAGTAAAATAAAGAGATAAAAAGGATTCGTGATATAGTGACTAAAATGGAAGCTACACAAAGAAGATCCCTGAAGGTAACAGGCATCCTTAAAGAAAAAAACCAAAGCAAAAAAACACAGAATAAATTAAATTTCCCTTAAAAATTAAATCACGTATTTAAAGAGAATATTGACCAACCCCAAAATATATTCTAGCAAAATGGCTGGATTTTAAAGAAAAAAACTGCAAGTGAGTTATAAGGAAAGAAAATTAGATTACAGTTAGGATTTTCTAAAGCATCATTTCATGCCAGATGAGAGTGGTGGAACCTATTGAAAATGAAGAGGGTGTGAGCCAAGGATTTTATACCCACAGACTTTCAAGTATAAAGGGCACCAGCTCTTATTTACAAGCAAAAACTCAGGAAATTGTATTCCCCTGAGTCTTTTCTTATGAATCTACTTAATAGTGAGCTTCAGATACAAAAATGACTGGAGAGGCGTTGACATAATTTTGGTGGAAAGCACTAAATAGTCAGTTACTTTTAGAACTAAGATTAAATGTGTGTTAAAAGGAAGTACATATGTTCTTTACATTCTGATGATGTAGATGTAGAACAACTACAAAAGTGGGAGAAAGAGAAAAGCACAGGCTATTTTTTCCCTCTTTTCAGAAAACATATTGATGATAATGATGTTTCGCTGAGACTGTTGTATATATGATGTGGAGTAAAAAAAATGAATATAAATGGTTTTCTATTTTTTTTTTGCCTGTATCTCCTTAAGATTCTTGATATGAAAGAAAGGCCATACAGATATATACTTTAGTAAACACTACTCTAATTCAAATCCAGGAATTTGAAATAAGTAAATTTTAATTAAAAGCATCAGTAAACACACACACACACACACACACACACACACTCATAGTGGTATTTCCAATTCAAATTTATTTTAGAGTATCTATCCATATCTATCTATCTATCTACAATATCTATCTATCTATCATCATCATTTATCTATCCCTACCGCCACACTGTGGTTTTGTTTTGTTTTGTTTTGTTTTTAGCTGAGCCATCCTCCTACCTGTTGGCAGCTCAGTGGGTTGGACTCGAACCGCTGTTGCTCAGAGCTCAGACTCTTGAGCGAGCTCTTAACCAACTGAGCCACTCAGCCAGCCCCCACACTGTGGTTTTGAAACATCATTTTTCACTTAAAAAAATAAAACAAGAGCCCTTAGAAAAATTGCTCATTTAAGGTCTGAACAAAAAAATTACAAGATGAGCTAAGAACATCTTGTCATACCTGATAGCCAAAAAGCTATCAAAGCCTACTAGGTTATATAAAACTTCTGGAGTTATAGAAAGAGGAGTCAGAAGCCAACTTCAAGAGACTCCAGCTGGACAAAGATGGGTGATTTGAACTTCATCTTGCTAATAACTGCAATGGAAGGTTTTCATTCTTCAAATATGTGTGTCTGTGAGTTCAAAGTAATATTTTTTTTTAAAGATTTTTATTGGTGAATTGGGGGGATGGGAACAGTGCTGGGGAATTGGGGGAAGGGGGACAGACAAGTTGCTGTTGTTTTGTTCTTCAGTCTAGTTGTGGAGGATGTTGCTTCACTGGCCCAAGTTGGCACCATCATTGCGCTCTTCCCGGGTGAGGCAGATCAGCCGCCGGCTTCTGGACGGCCGCTCACTGCGGCTGCTGGCCGCTCACGCTGGCTGCCGGCCACACACGGTAGCCCATGGCAACCCACTGCCACAGGGACTGCAGCCCACGCCGTCGCCGGCGACTCACAGCAGCCCAGCTCCAGGTTGAGCTGTTGTTCAGCATCTTAGCTGTAGAGGGCAGTGTCACTGGCCCTCATATGTGGGATCCGAACCGGGGCCCTCTGGCATCCCAAGCGAGTTCTTAACCATCGCGCCACTCGGCCGGCCCCAAAGTAATATTTTTAAAAAAGACTAGTTGGTCCCCTTTGGAAGGTGCTAGGGAACTAGTTCACTATCCTGAAAATAAAAGAAAGAATCAAATATTTATCCCACTTTTTTTCTATAAAGTGTACCATGAGAAGTAACCAAAGAGGAGACAAGCAAAAGCATCTCTTTATAAAAGTACACCAATAAACAATGGAAAATTAATGCCAGGGTGAAAACGGCACCACTTTTCAATCCCTACTAAATGAACAGATCTAGGCATTAAGTATCAAGAGCTGTTAACATTACAGAGAGACAACCAGATATTATGTGCCTCTTTGATGAATGGATCCAATTCCACCCACAATCTTTCTAAAGGGATCAAAGCTGAATCCAGCTATTTCTGGATTTGGTTCTGAATCTAGCTGCCAATGTGCAGGGAGTTCCGAGGACAGAAGAACATGTTGAACTGCACCAGGGATGAGCTTTCAGCAGCATGCACACTGTGGGCAACTCTGCAGGTCAAATGGTCAAGGTTTCCCAATAGGTCCATGTAAGGAAAGTAAGAGATGGAGTGGAGACAAGTAGATTCAAAAAGACCTAAAAAGCCACATCAAATTTAAAAAACGGGTAAGACTAATTGTTCATGTCTCAGGATGTACACTTGGCTAATGAAACCATAAAGAAGTCCTCTGAAGTGATTACTGTAAAAGTCAGGAGACTTAGAGGAGGGCTGCGCTGGGTTGGGATAAGGAAGACGGGGCACGTCTAGGGTGGCTGGATAGGTTCTACGTTTTGTTTTGTTTTTTACCTCGACGGTGCTTATAGAAGATTTACCTTACAATAATTCATGAAGTCCTATTCTGTGTGGTTTTTACATCACTTTTTAATTTTACAATATAAGGTTTTAAAAATAAAATGAAATGTCTCCAGAGACCCACAGAGTTTAGAGAGCCTTTTGGGAACCTCGTGTTATCTTGAAACATGTACATTTCCTTGATTACCATGAACACCCTCCTAAACCAATGGCTCTGGCTCTGGCAGAAAGGGGAGCAGAGCCCCTTGCCCTCACTGTCTGTCATCACCGCCCTACCCAATCCTGCATCAAGACGTGTGTGTGCTGGATGAGGGTGGTAGTGTGGGGAGAGAGCAACGGACAGTATATACAGCAATTGCTGAACTGAAGAAGATTTACTTATTTAAGAAAAAATATATTTTCGCATTTTGAGTAAACTATTAGGCACAAAAAAACCTGTATTAAAACTGTAACAGATGCTGGAGGAAAATAAATAACATATCTGGTTTGGAGTGCAGTGATAACATTCACAGGCACCAGCAGGTTCCATGCCTTCTCACTGGTGAAACTTCCAAGGCTCCCCTTCTCCGTCACCATGTGCCCACATCACTTCCTTTGGTACCACTTGTTTTCTGCTGCATTTCTTCACTTTGCCTCAGTCTCCACAAAGTAAAGAACTCCTTTCTGGGCTCCTAAGTCATTATCCTGCCTTCCTCTCAAGCTCTTAGGACATGAGCATGCTAACAATGGAGAGAATCGAGGAGTACAGAAGGAGACTGTTTTAGAACAGGGAAAGCGTGAGACTGTGAGTCCAGGCCTCAGGCTCTAGGCAGGGTTCCACCATTAATTAATAAGCCATGTAAGTATGGCTGATTCATTTCATCTCCCTGTGTTCAATTTTATCAATTGCAAATTGAGGGACTTGAGCTATAAGCTTTCTAGGGTTCCTTCCAAAATATCAGTCTATTATTAATTGAAAGACTCTTTGGCATTGAGAAAAAAGAAACACATTGCCAAGTGTGATATCACCAAGATTATTGTCCATTATAGAAAAGTACTTGAGTTACTTTTCTAGAGTTAATATGTACTGAGTTTTAATCCCAGCTATGCCCTTCATAACTGTGTATTTAAAAAATGAGTTTTTTTTGTCTTGAGCCTTTTTTCCCCCATGCTAATAATGTGAATAACATTCATGTTTCATGTGTGTTTTAAAACTTTAAATGTAAACGCAAAGACAAATGACAGACTAGGAAAGATATATTTTAAAAATCACAAAACTCAACATTAAAAAATCTAATTAGAAAATGAGCAAAATACATGCACAGACATTCCACTGAAGGGTTATACAGATGGCAAGTAAATGCATGAAAAAAATGTTCAGCATTATTAGCAATTACAGAAATGCAATTTTAAACCACAATGAGTTATCACCATGAACCTATCAGAAAGATAGGTTCAAATGTTAACATCAAATGTTGTTGTATCAAATGTTTGTGAGGGTACAGAGAAACTGGATCACTCACACATTGCTGATAGGAATGTAATATGGTATAACCACTTTGAAAAATAGTTTGTCAGTTCCATTCAACACTAAAAATGAATTTACTGTTCAGCCCAGCAATTGTAGTTTGGGGCAATTTTCCCAGAGAAATTAAATTTTATTTTCACATAGGTACTTGTATATGAATGTCCATAGCAACTTTATCTGTAACAGCCCCAGACTGGAAACTACCCAAATGTCCTTCAATGGGTGAATAATGGAAAAATCCTGGTACATCCAGGCCACAGAACACTACTTAGCAATAAAATGAAACCCACTGCAGATACACACAGCAACTTGGATGAATCTCAAAGAAATTATGCTAAGTGGAAAAAAAGTCAATTTGAAAAGGATAAGTATAAGTCAACTATTCTGATACTGGTATACTCGAACCAAGCAACTGAGAAAATGAATGGCAGGTGGTGAGAACCAGGTTTCTCACTAGTGGAGTGGAAGGTTACAGATAATCAAGAGAAGGAGGCTAGAGTGATCCATGTGGTAATATACTCGAGTTAGAGATCCCAGTTTAGACTCATGTTTAGCTTAATATACATACAGGTGGTTACATATAGAAATATTTATATATAGTGTACATACTGAGATTGTTGTACACATGTATATTACCTTGCTTTTCCAACTGATAGCGTCAAGAAATAATGATACACCAATAGCAATGTGCACACCTAGTGCCCAGATCTTGGTTTCTAGTACCATCCTTCAATGAAAGGAACTAGGAATCCTTGGAGGAATGATTGATTCTAGGACTGGCATAGGAAATATACAAAATGAGCCTGGAGCATCTTACAGTGTCAGAAATTAAGACAGCGCTACCAAGAGAAGGTCCAAGATAGCAGATTAGGTAAATGCTATGCCCACTGCCTCCCAGGATCACACCAACATTACAAATAAATTATAGAGCAATCAACCTCATGAATCATCTGAAGACTAGCTAAGCAGAGCTCCTATACCTGGGGATCTGGGAAGAGGCCGCATCGAAACTAGTAAGAGGGGCAGAAACGCAATATGGGCTGACCCCAAGCCCACAGATAGTGGTTGAACACCAAAAAGGACACCTCCTTGGCGGAGGTCCCCCCAAAGGAGGGAGAGGGTCCCAGCCCTGTGCTGGGCTCCCAGCCCGGGGGTCCTGTTCAGAAAGAGGAATTTTCACAACATCTGGCAGTGAAGATCAGCAAGGACCCTGTCTTTCCATCCTGGTGAGACAGATGGTGGCTGGAAACTCAGACACCCTCTTAAGGAGACCGCATGCAGACTCACTTGCTTGCAAACACTCACCTGGTTTCCAGCGGAAGGGTAGCATTTCGAGAGGCACCAGAGACATACAGGGAAAGACTGAGTTGTGTGACTTCAAAGCAAGGGCTGGGGGGACCAGCCATTATATCTGTGTGGAGCCTGCCTCACATGTAGCCATCTTTTTCAGTGTCGTACCCTCCCCCAAAGGGCTGAATCTGAGACCTCATTGGTCTGCTAAAATCCCCAAATGCGCACCACCTTGGTGAAGCCCTGTTTCCCTGACTCTCACAGCTGGTGCTGCATTGTTGGAGGCACTCTCAGCTGCTTAGCAGCCGGCCCCGCCCCATCAGCTACAAAAGCCTTTTATAGCAGCTGATGGCCCTTGGAGGCATGGGGATCTTTCGGGGTGAGCAGTGAGCCACAACCTTCACTGCAGCCTCCCTTGGGCTGCCCTTGGAGACCTGTGGGCCTGAGGTGAGCAGTAGCTGGCTGCAGTATTCTCAAGGCATTTTTGTGAAGTGGTCGCAATCCTGGCACTTATGCAAGAGCCAAAACTGCATTAACTTTGTAAAAAACACCACCCAAACCCTGTAACTCCCTGGAACCCTGCCCCATCCATCAAGGGCTGCATTGCCAGGGGTACTTTCAATATAGTGTCAACCAGCCTTGCCTGTACACCTAAGGAGCCTCTTTCAACAGCTGAGCCTTATAGGCAGTGGGCAGGTGGCGACAGACATAGGGGACCCTGGGCCTTTTGCTAAGCTGTCCCAGGCCCAATACTGGTGGCAGCCAGCCTTGGTTCACAGCAAGGCCACCCCCCACACGTTTCCAGGTCTAGCACAGGCAGCAACCAACCACATATAGCTGTGTAGCTCCTACTGGGTAGCCCTGGGCTGGTCACAGGCAAGGCTGAAATAGGCCTGCACAGGAGCACCTCCCAAGAGACACCAGAGACAACACACTCAGAGGCTGGCTTCAGACCACACCAGAGCATGACCTGGTTAGTCTCACAAGCGGCACACACAAAGGCTAGACTAAATAGGCACAAGAGCCAATGGGGGAGAACCACACTTAGAGGGGTCAGTCCCCACACAGCAGTTCATACACTGTGGGTGTAGCCAATCCTCACAGTCAGTCAGCGTGGGAGTCAATCCCACCCACTGACATGCCAAAAGCAATCTAGGCTCAATTATAAAAGGAGAATACACACAAAACACAAAAAGGACACTCCTGGAACACACACACACACAGAAGATCAGGGAGATTGTGCCTTTGGACCACATAGAATGCATACCACATAAGGCCACCCAGCAAAGGCTGAGAGACATAGATCTACTTAATACATAGAAGCAAACAGAGACAGGAAGCCAGAATGAGAAAACAAAAAAAACATTTTGCAAATAAAAGAACAGGAGGAACCTCCAGAAATAGACCTAAATGAAATGGAGGCATCCAACCTATCAGAGACAGAGTTTAAAACACTGGTTATATGAATGCTTAAGGAACTTAGTGAACATTTCACAAGGAGATAGTAAGCATAAAGAACACAGAAACCATAAAAAAGAACCAGTCAGAAATAAAAAATATAATAAAACAAAAATGAGGAATGCACTAGAAGGAATCAACAGCAGATTAGGTGAAGCAGAGGACTGAATCAGCAATTTAGAAGACAAGGTAACAGAAAACACCCAATCAGAACAGCAAAAAGAAAAAAAGAATTATAAAAAATGAAGATAATTTAAGGAACCTTTGGGACAACATCAAGCGTAACAACATTTGTATCATAGGAGTACCAGGAGAAGAGAAGAAGCAAGGGGTTGAGAACCTATTTGAAGAAATGACTGAAAAACTTCCCTACCCTGGTGAAGGAGATAGACATCCAAACCCAGGAAGCGCAGAGTTCCAAACAAGATGAACCCAAACAGGCCCACAGCAAGATACATCAAAATTAAAATGGCAAAAGTTAATGACAAAGAGATAAACTTAAAAGCAGGAAGATAAAGACAACTAGTTACTTACAAGGGAGCTCCCATGAGACTATAAACTGATTTCTCAACAGAAACTTTGTAGGCCAGAAGGGAGTGGCAGGAAACATTCAAAGTGATGAAAAACAAGTGCCTAAAACCAAGACTATACCCAGCAAGGCTCTCATTTAAAATTGAAAGAGAGATAAAGAGCTTACCAGACAAGGAAAGCTAAAGGAATTCATTACCACCTAGCCAGCATTACAAGAAATGTTAAAAAGACTCTTTTAAGCAGAAGAAAGGAGAAAAGAAACAAAGATAAAAAATATGAATAATAAAATGGCAATGACTATGTACCTATTAATAATCACTTTAAATATAAATGGATTAAATGCTCCAATCAAAAGACATAGGGTAGCTGAATGGATAAGAAAAAAAGACCCATTCAAGAAACCCACCTCAGATTGAAAGACATGTATAGGCTGAAAGTAAAAGGATGGAAAAAGATACTTCACATGAATGAAAATGAGAAAAAAGCTTCAGTAGCCATACTTATATTGGACAAAATAGACTTTAAAATGAAGACTATAATAAGAGATAGAGAAAGAGATTACATAATAATAAAGGGATCAACCCAACAAGAGGACATCGCCCTAGAAAATATTTATGCACCCAACAGAGGAGCACATAAATATTCAAACCAAATATTGACAGACATAAAGGCAGAGATCAAAAGTAACACAGTCATAGTAGGGGACTTCAACACCCCACTGACACCAATGAAGAAATCCTCCAGACAAGAAAATCAACACAGAAACAGCAGCCTTAAATGACACACTAGAGCAGATGGATTTAATTGATATTTGTAGAGCGGTTCACCCCAAAGTAGCAGAATATACATTCTTTTCAAGTTCACATGGAACATTTTCCAAGATAGACCACATTTTAGGCCATAAAACAAGTCTCAATAAATTTTAAAAGATTGAAGTCATATCAAGTGTCTTCTCTGACCACAATGATATGAAACTAGAAATCAATTACAAGAAAATAACTGAAGACACACAAACACACGGAGGCTAAATAACATGTTACCAAATAGCGAGTGGGTCAACAGTGAGATCAAGGAAGAAATCAAAAGATACCTGGAGAGGCCGGCCGCGTGGCTCAGTTGGTTAAGAGCTTGCTCAAGAGTGCGAGCTCTAAGCAACAGGGTTGCTGGTTCGATTCCCGGCCCAAGCTGAGCTGATGCTGAGCTGCCAACAGGTGGCAGATGGCTCAGCTTGAAAAAAAAAAGATACCTGGAGACAAATGAAAATGAAGACACAATAACCCAAAATGTACGGGACACAGCAAAAGCAGTCCTAAGAGGGAAATTCATAGGAATGCAGGCCTACCTAAAGGAACAAGAAAAATTGCAAATCAACAATCTAACTTTACACCTAAGGTATCTGGAAAAAGAACAGCAAACAAAGCCCGAAGGGAGTACATAAAAGGAAATAATAAAGATCAGAGCAAAAATAAACAAAATAGAAATTAAAATTATATAAAAAGGAAATATATCCTGTGCCTAAGAATTTCAAATAATTTATGTAGATACTCAGCCTCTAGGAGGGGGGAGCACAACTCTCCACTTCTTAAGTGTGGGCTCTGGGTAGTGACTTCCTTCCAAAGCAAAGTATGGAAAAGGGTGGGAGGGGAGAAGTAACTACAGCAGAGAAAGGGGGCAAACACTTCCTCAGCCTGGTGACCAGTAGCAGTAAGTCCTGTTGTTAGGGTATACACTTTAACTCTATGATCACCTTCAAGAATTTATGAGAAAAACATCAGACGAAACCAACTGAGAGAGACATTCTACAAAATACCTGACAACTAGTCCTCAAAACTGTCAAGGTTATCACACACAAGGGAAGTCTGAGGAACTGTCACAGCCCAGAGGAGCCTAAGGAGGCATGATGACTAAGTGTAATGTGGTATCCTGGATGGGATCCTGGAACCGAAAAAAAGACACTAGCTAAAACCTAAGACCATCTGAATCAAGTGTAGACTTTAGTCAACATTGTAATAATCTTGTTGTATTAATTATGACAAATGTACCATACTAATGTAAGGTGTTAATAATAAAGGAAACGAGGCTTGCCGCAGGTTTCATGGGAACTCTGTACTATTTTCACAACTCTTTATAAATCTAAAACTGTTCTAAAAATAGACTTCATTTTAAAAAGGCGACACATTGCACAATTCTATTATGTAATATTCTTGAAATTATAGAGATGGAGCAGATGGAGAGATTTAGGGATTAGGGATGGTGAGGGGGAGGGGTGGTTAGCTAGAGGAAAATCTTTGTGGTGATAGAATGACTATCGTTATTGTGGTGGTGGTGTGACAAAGTTGCAGAGATCTACACACATACACACCACATGCACATACGCATACAAATGAGTTATGTATAATTGGTAGACTCTGAATAAGCTCTATGGTTGTGTCGATGTCAATCTCTTGGTTTTGATATTGTACTGCATTTGTATGGAATGTTAACAGGGTGGGGAGAGGCAGTTAGGAGAGGGATGCAATGGACTTCCTTGTATATTCCTTAGCATCTTCCTGTGAATCTATACTTATTTCAAAATAAAAGTTCCAAAGTCTTAGGAAAATTGTAGACCTTTTGGGACATCAGGTGTCCACTAGTTTAGTGAATTATATTCATGGAGATGTGACATTGAAACTAACTGACATATTTGCACAAGGCTGTTGTCTGGTGTATTAGTCAAGGTTCTCCAGACAAATTACCTATCAACTATCTATTATCTATCTATCTATCTAGATGTATATATAGATAGATTTGATATATTTTTTGTAACTTTTCTGTAAGCCTAAAATTATTTCAAAATAAAAAGTATAAAAACGGAAAAATATCCCATGCCAAAGAACATCAAATAATTTGTGCAGATACTTAGCCATCAAGGAGGTGGAACAATGATAGGAATGGATTTAGGAGGCTGAGAAGTCCCAGGATCAGTTTTCTGCAAGCTGAAGACCCAGGAAAGCTGGATATATGTAAGTAGTCCAACTCAGACGGTCTGAGAACCAGGGGAGCTGATGGTGTAAATGCAGTCCCAGGGCAGAAGATATGAGATGTGCCAGCTCAGCAGTGAAGCAGGAAAAAAGGGGCACTTTCATTCCTCCAACTCTTGTTCTATCCAGGTCCTCAAGGCATTGGGTAATGCCCACACATTGGAGAAGACCCTCTATTAAGTTCACGTATTCAAATGCTAATCTCATCTAGAAACACTCTCACAAACACATCCAGAAATAGTGTTTAATCTGGGCACCCTTAGCCAGTCAAAATGCCAGTCATAAAATTAATGGTAACATCTGGTTTCACTGCTTCCTTCCAACTGTTTAGTTTGGGAATGGATTCAGGGGTCTTCTGAAGTATGCACAGTATTGCAGACTAAAATGGGGGAAGTTCTGAGAGACTGGCCTTGGCGGTCTCAGAGACAAGGGCAGCATGGACGGTCTGAGTGAGAAGAAGAAAGGATCATCTCTACCTTCCAGAGATACACGGCAGATCTTGAAAAACTTTTTAGGGTTCGTTCTCACAAAATCACTTTTATGAGAATGAGTGAAAGATGCCTATTTGGGGCAGATGCTACAGCAAGGGTGAAGAGTTTGACAAGGAAAGTGCAGACTGGATTTCAGCTCTCACTTTCTTTCTCAGCCAGGCCCCCTTATGCAGGGAACAACCTGAGCACCCTTACATGGCAGTCCTGGATTATAATACTTTGCCACATGTGGAATTAAGTGAGTGGTTTGGGAGATGATTGTGGGTTATGGTCATGAAGACTTCTTGGAGGAGGTGGGGTTTGAATAGAATTTGGATAGGTAGAGAATGGGAGGCAGAAGTTCATGATCTAGATTTGCGTGAATAAAGCTCAGTGAGGCCTTGTCTTTCGAGCTCATCCTTACATTTTTGGTACTTGGCAATATGCAGATAGGAAAGGAAGGAAGGAAGGAAGGAAGGAAGGAAGGAAGGAAGGAAGGAAGGGAGGGAGGGAGGGAGGGAGGAAGGGACTTGATTATGTGTCCTCATAATTCTATTTTTAAAAAATCTTTTCCCATACCTTCATATCTTTCAAACATATTAGAATAGGATAGACTATGCTGAGGTAACAACTCCAAAATGTCACTGGCTGTTTACAATGGTGGGGGATAAAGTTGGCAACTAAAGACAAGTACTCTTTGGAAGGTACAAAAGTGACAGATTGGAGACAGGCCTGGAAGGAAGAAACTGCAGACATCATTGAGAGTTTAACCTACCCATTTTAGAGTAGTCAAGTGTGTCTCAAATAAGTTTTGCTCCTGGGCATAGAATTCTTTAGTGATCAAGCCGGAATACATCCCTGGTATCTTGACTATTATTCCAGTGCTGTCCACTAAAAACAGGAGGATAAAGTTTTAAAATATCAAGCTTAACAATGAGATAAAATGTGTGTTTTTTTTAACTCTCCTGGAAGTTTTAATATTTCTCATTTATTACTTCCCAATTTTAGCATCTGTGAATGTGAATAACACTTTGGAGCCTGTTTTTCCTTTAATTAATTCTGGAAACAAAAGCCCTCATGACACGCCAGGAAGTTTCGTGCCATAGCTTTATAATAATTAAAAACCTGCATATTGACATTACCCATAAAAGTGGAAATTGTTACTAATCACAAACAATGGCAATGCACACCACTGTTTGCCACCTTCCCAATCCCTTTCACACCCACTCATTATCTCATCTGACCTATAAAGAGTCTTTTCTAACCTTGGGCACATCCTTTAGTTTTTCACATCCCATTGTCCTCACTCCCTATCACATTTGTGACAGCTTAAAGTTTTTGAAGAGGTGCCCACTCTCCTACTTGTCTCCTCCCCACCATACAGGCAGGCAGGCTGGTTTGTGCTCATCCCCTCAGGGCATGTATCTGACAGCAGAAAGCAGAGGCATAAAAATTAAAAACTTTTTTTCTGGCTTTTCAGTTTTAAATGCCTAGGAACTAGGCAAATAGAAAGGACTTGGGCACAGAGAAGCAATTTGGAAGGAAGTTGGAGCAAGGCTGTCTAAATGACCCCTCTTTCCTTCTCCTCCAGGTTAGAAAATAATTCTCTAGGTCTGAAACTTAAGATTCTGCTATGCTGGTGGAATGGGGTCTTAAAAATTAATAAAAGTGAGCTGCAGAGAAATTTAAAAAATATATATATTCCTTCCACCTGTCTATTTGTAGACTGAGATTCATATCAGCCACATGTGTGAACACATCAGACTTTCCTGAGAATCTTTGTCAGCATGTTGCAACTCTGCAGACTGATTTAAAAACCCTAAAAGTTGAGCCAATAAATTTCGAGGCAACAGCTTTGTCCCTGCATGAGAAGCTGGTGGGAAGAGATTAGGGGCACTCTCAGAAGTCATTGCTGATTTCTAAAATACCAACGGTCTCACGAATCTGAGTTAGAAAGAGAATGATATAATGCTTTAAATTCTCCTGGTTTACTGCAAGATAGTTGGCAGAGGAGAGGTAAAAGAGGGCAAGTTGTATCTTGTTAGAAGCTGCAGACTTAATTCTCTGGATCTCAGGAGGCTACCTACCTAAAGCACAAGTGCTCTGACCATCCCCAGGCTGCCCTAATAATCTACTCCTGAAGACGTTCATTCATTCCACCAGACTTCTATTATTCTGCCATGGATGCTGCAAATACCGAAAAAAGTTACAGTAAATGTCACGGTGAGTCGGATTGATGGTTAGGGATGAGGAGGTGCTCAGAACATTTCCTACTTACCTTGTTGGTGTTTGGAAGAGGCACATCAGAAGATAAAATAAAGGAAGCAAGAAATAGATAAATGTATGTATGTTTACTTATGGTCAAAGCAGAACATGCAAGTTACATTTTAAAAGGGGCTTTTAAAATCCACTTAAAAATATAAACTAAACATTGGAACAGAAAAAGAAGGTACTGGTTTGGGGGCTCCACCCTCCTTCTGAGACCCTGGTACCCTTTTATCGCTTGCCACATTCTGCTTAGAACTGCTAGCTCGTTTTTCACATGCTGGCCTTGTGAATTCCTTCAGAGCAAGGACTGGGTATTCCTGACATTGCCGTTAGGGGCTTGCCCAGGCTGGTCAGCTTTGGTAGGCCACCAGGAATTTTCCGTGGTTGATTAAATGGCTTTTCCTAACACTCCACTCAAACTTGAAATCCAGCGCCAGGGGTCCATCTTTCAGGTATCTGACCTCATGGGATATTAGTACGAAAGCTTAATCCTCACCCACAATGTTCTTCTAAAAATTGAGGACAGGATGGGTCTCCCACATCTGACAAATACATGTTGATTGCTTTCAGCAGAGGTCTGACAGTTTGACTGGTTCTTTGAATCAGTCTTGGCTTGATGTTCAGGTGTGTTATATTCTGAACAGTAACCCAGTAAATCAGATTCAAACCATGCCCACGATGTGCTTCCCAGACTCATACGAAAAGGCAAAAGTTGGGTTAGAATTTTCTCAATGATTCTCTGTCCAGTTGGTGGGAGCGAAGACCCCCAAATGCTGTGATGTGAAGCAGATGGAAAATAAAACAAAAGAATTCACAACTCATGTTAGACTGAATTGAATGTCTTTAATTTCACACAATGAATAACATATGAATAGGATTAACTTTTTTTTTTTTAATAGTTAAGTGCTCTATACTGTGCTAACCTGATCTGGTAGCGAAAAAGACTGAGCTTTCTTTTAGAAAAAAATGTTTAAAACCCAACATCTAAGACCATGGAGAAGCATGACAGAAAGCATGCCAGATGTACCTACGCCTCAAATAACAGCAAGTTCATGTTCATTTTAAATGTACAAAAATGCTTTATGAATAAAAACTGTTACAAAAAGAACATTTCAAACAATGTACAATTTTCTTGCCTCTATATTCAATAAAATACAAATACATTTTTTTGTTCTAAAATATGTTTACATACAATCAAAGTAGAACATGCAAATTACACTTTAAAAAAGGCTTTTAAAAACCACTTATGAATACAAACTAAAAATTAGCCAGGACGACTTGTAAGACAATCTTGTGCCCCATTTTTTTCCCTTTGAAATATATATATACATATTTAACACATCATGTGCATTTATTATTATTTAAGAAATAGATTTTTTTTTAAAAAAGGAAGAAAAAGAAAGACACCAACGTAGGTGGGAACTGCCCTTTTGTGTTGACCAGTGGCAGCTCTTTTCAATTTCCCCCCCTTTTAGTGTTTATTATACCTGGGCAAGTGGGCAATAGCTATCCAGGAAGTTTCTGATATGTGCTTCTAAGACTGTTCCCCAAGTGACTGAGACCAACAAGGAAGGCAGACTCATCAGTGGGGCAAACTCTCCAAGAAACAAGAGGCAGGGGGAGCCTTGTATTGTGGAAAGACATTTTAAAAAACACCAAGAAAAATGCTACTGTATATTACAGTTCGAGTTTCTAGGCACTGTGATGACATTATCTGTAAGCTCTGGCATTTGGACCATTGTGATGCTATAAGGGTAGTGTTGAGAATAATGTCTATATTTATCTACTTTTACATAATGAGGACTGAAAATCCTGCGATATAACACTTAAATGGCTTTTGAGGCATTTCGGCTTCTGCCACCCCCTCTCTCTCCATGCTACAGTTGGCATTTAAAGGCTTTGGAATATATGTATAGACTTTAGACAGTTCCCAGGTAAATCTTCCTAGTGGTAGGGAAAAAATATTCTCCAAAAGCTCATTATCTGAATATTGTTGGGTAATAAGCTATAAGATTGGAATTTTCTACTTAAGTCCTAAAACCAAATCCTTTATGATTTGCATGTAGTACATCACCTTATGCTGTAATTCTGTCACCATTTGCTTATCATATTTATAGACCCAGCAATGCGCAGAACACAAATTCTGACTGCCATCAAAGATGGCCTCCCACTCCAGACAGCAGCCAAGTTAACATGCTAATCCTTTGTCAGCCCTTAGTCACCTCCTCTGGGCTGTCAGTGGCTATTGAGTCCTGGTCCTGCCAAGTCACAAACCAGCCCCTAACATGCTCTCCTTTCCTTTGACCTGTCTTCCATGGGTTGTAGTCAGAGTCATGCCATTAGACGAAGTTAAATTTCTGTTCCTCTCATTTGAGATGAAGGATTGAAGAACAAGTGGCTCCCGAGCCACTTAGGAAGGTGGATCAGAGACCCATCATCACCTTCAAGGAGGATTTGATATCTTGATTTCATCCTTTGTTCATCCCTAATTGGACTCCCTCTATCAAGCAGGTTCACTCCTGCTTGCCGAAGGCAAGTATTCCAGAAAAAGAAAACTAAGGGATTTCCCTTATAATAAAATACTTTGTGGAACTGTTTATGGAGTCTCGTGCAATCCAAAGGACATCTTCTCTAAATAAAAATGCAGCCGCAAAAGGCACTGTTGGTTGGCTCAAAACCTCCACAATCCAGATGAGGAGATCTGGGTTTTCCAACCAACCAACAAGATATGAAATTAGATTGGCCCAATGTTGAGCCAGGAGAAGAGAGGAGAGGCTAATGTTAAGGGGATACATAGAGCATAGGAGATGGTTGCACTGATGAGTTATAAAAGCAAAGGAAAAAAAATAATGTGTGATACTGAAGGAGGAGAGATACTGGATGGTAGAGAAAGCTGTGCAGGTGACTGGACCTCCAAACTGTTGTTTAGTATGTCTCGGTTTTGGTCCTCTGCAGTTTTCCAATCTATTCTTAGGATCGAAAATGGAGAGGATTTGCATTTAACACACATGACAACTGAAGAACTGAATTTATATGTTGCAACTCTGCTGGATCTCTCCTGGAATACCTTTCACTGGTTTGAAAATTCCAGTTATCTGCAATTTCTCACCTACTAGAGGTTAATGCCAATTAAACTTCAGGTCCTTCTTTAAGAAGCTTAGTGTCAGCTCATTCTCCTCTTCAGGAAGATGAGTCTGCTCACAGACTTGGTAGAGGAAACTGTACACCACCAGAAGGAGAAAAACCTCTTCATAGCTTAATTGGAATGAACATGGTTGTCCTTTCATTGCAATGGTGGGGTGATCGGGGCTAATTTAAAACTTCCTCTCTGGTGGCTTTGGAACCACTCAGACATGGCTTGGGAATGACAAATTGAAAGTGGCGGGTTTGATTTTGCTGTTCCGCTTGTGTGAAATGCCAAAGGTCAACCTAGGTCACAAACTGAGTATCTATAATACAAGCTTTCCAGTACAGGAGAATGCGTTCCTTTAAACTTACATATTGCTAAGATTCAATGCCACTGACCTAGTGGCAGCAAATGATGTGAAGTCCATGGTGACAGCGCAGAGCAGGATGACTTCGTGGGTAATTTCAACCAACTGTTGGTGCCATGACAGAGCAGTGATGTTTGCAAGCACATTAACTTGGAATTGTAAAATTTACTCTCACAGATATCCTATCCCTTATTCTCTTATGTTCCCAACAAAAATCATCTCTCTTTTAAAGGAAATATGTTGTGTTCTGAAGTAATAATACAATTTCCAGCCAGTCCCAACTTCCTGTAAAGAAACTTAATATAGAGGTAAACCAGATATTCTAATTCCCATTAGAAAACTTAACTTTGTCTCTCAGTGTCTCTCATCTACCGAGCCAGGTGTTTGATGTCTTGGGGAAGGTAAGGGGAGGTGTGAGGGAGGAAATTGAAAATACTTATTAGAAATTTCCACATGTGACTTTTAAAAAACATCTACGGCAATGGAATGAGTTCATACTGATTCTGAGTCTTCTTAACATGTTACTTGGGCTGTGGAAATGGATAATAGAGATGGAATATCTGTCCACGCTAAACCAACGGCTAGAGTACAACTTGGATGAGAAATGTACAGTTGAAATTGACCATTTAAAAGACGATTTGTCACACACAGTTTGCATCCATGCAGACTGATAGATTTATAATTACATTATGTACAAAAAATGTTTTAGTTTATTAAGGCAACCACAATTTGGATACTATTTCCAAGGTGGCTTGATACAATTGAGTGGTGATACCCTTGGAGCTTTTTATGTATTTATTTTTTAGATAAGAACACTTACTCCCATTTGCTTTTAAGAAATAATTACCAAGAGATAATGGACTTTTATTGTCATTTTGTTTCCTTTCTTTCCATGACCTATGATAGTTACTTGTATGGGGGAAAAAAAAATAACATACCAAGGCATTGCTAGACACTTATCTTTCTGGTGGGTCTGGGGTTCAGTTTTTGGTAATTTGTCAGTTATGTCATTTGCTGTGGGGTATTAAACCATGTTATTCTGCCTATATCTGATGATATGTTTTAAGTATAAAAATAACCTGGTTGAAACCTGGGTCAACATATCCTCAGCTGCTCTAAATCACTCATTAAAAAGGCTCTATCAATACTGAGTATCTGTTTCGCAACGATTGGGATTCAAAGCCAAGTTCCTTGAGACGGCATGCCAAAGGTGAACGTTAAAACACAGGCAGGGTTTACATTATTTAGGTGTGTACCAAGGAAAAGAAGGCAGCGAGTAAGTTAATGAAAAAGTATATGCAAGTACATAATGGGCAAAGGAAAAGGAGGGACACGCAATGCTAAAATCAGTGTATGTGTGGCAGAGGAGGCATACAGAACATGAATGCAAGTCCAAGGTTGCCTATCACTAGAATTCCACCTTCTGATGACATGAGTCCATCTGAGAAACTATCGTGAAAGGAGACTGAGGTCACCTGAAGATGACTTTGATGCCCAAAGCCTAGCCGAGCTTGAAAAACCGAAAGAAATAAAAACCAATTAAATGGAAGTGGGTTACAACAAAGCCAGTTGAGAACTTTGCAGCTTTTTTTTTTTTCTTCTCCCCTTGGAATGTTTCCTAATTGAAGGTATTTCCCTTTCAATTTTCCTGGCCAGCAAATGCAATGGAATCGAGGGTGCACCTTGGATGCAGGAGCTCAGAGAGCACCACCAGCTTCCTCCTCCCTGATGGGTCTTCTCCATCTCACCTGTGAGGGCTCCAGCCGCACTGAAGAGCCGCTCGGTTGGGAACTACTGTCAAGCACAGACGAGCTTCTTTTGAAGACATTCCCCCACCCCTGCTTTGCTTTCCCAAGAGCTACCGATGGCTCAGCCCCGTCGTCATCTGGCCCGATTCTGCCTGCCCAGCTTCTGGAGAGAAGGGCAACGGTGTCCCTGCCGCGGGGGATTCCGCCCCCACCCTGGCTCACTGCACTTCCAAAGCGTCAGTCCCCCCCAGCCCCAGGTCCAGACGCCCGGACCCACCCTAGGGAAGGGCATCGCTCTCGCTCCCTCGGGATTTCCTCTGCCTTTTGGCTTTCACCTCCTCTTCCTGGGGAAGGGGCTGCGGCGGCGGGGGCGGCAGCTGCGGGGGCTGCGCGGGAGGCTGAGGTTTGTGTTTCCTCTTCCCGCCTCCTCGGGGGGTCTTGGGCAGAGGCGGGGGCGGCGGCGG
>NW_017731539.1:688372-745370 GCF_001890085.2 Hipposideros armiger
AGGGGCGGGGGCGGCGGCGGGGGCAGGGGCGGCGCCTCCCGGGCCATGTGGATGACCGCCTCGATGGTGGCCATGATGGTGTCTTGGCTGGCGGCGGGCTCCAGCGCGAGCGGGCTCAGGCTGGGCTTCTGACCCCTCTTGCTGGGCAGGTCGATGCATTTTTCCAGCACCGGCATTTGGTCTCTGGAGTCCTCATCGAACGGGGTGGGCTGCTTTCGGGGACGCCCTCTCCTCTTCTTGACGAAGTTGTTGCCTGTCTTTGATTGTCTCTGCAGCCGCTTGGCCTTCAGGATCTTGTTCACGTGGTCCAGGTTCTTCTTGGTGGACAGAATCTTGGTATAGTTGCACATCTTCCGCACCTCGCACTGGATGGCTTCGATCTCCCTCCTCTTGAACCTTTTCTTCAGAGAGGCGCTGGCTGCAGGAGGGGGAAGACAAGAAACTGAGCACGGGAAGGCAGGTGCCTCAAACCTAGCCTTTGTGGTGACAACTGGCATTATATTTGGCTACGAAGATTATGGAGAGTGAAGGCTACGGCTAGGACTTAGTACCCAATATTTCGTCTTCCTTTTCTTAAATTCAAATTAAACGTGATGAACATGGGTTAAATACCTTTTGTGTACGTACAAAGCGTTTCTATTTATATTATTTCAATCTTTTGAACCGTCCTGTGAACCACTGTTGTTCCCATTTGAAAGATTTGGAAAGCGAGGCTCACACCATGTAAGGAGCTCCACCTCAGGTGTCAAGATCAGAATCACAGTGTAAGTTTCCCTTTATTATAGCTCTTACGTTTTATGGACCCTTGACATTTGATCTGATTCAATTTAGCATTAGGTCATACTTTGTCTTTTTGTAGAACATGTTGAATGAATAGGATGACAAGCAGTGCTCCATCATCAGTCAAGACATCTGGGTCATTCGTACATACTATCAACCTCCAAAAAAGAGAGGCCTTGACCTGAACTGGAATATGTAACTGAACCTATTTTATTCCTAACCCTCCTCCACTGACAGAAAAGAGGATTGTTTTCTGGGACACTCTATTTGGGATGACACCATCTCTCTAATCCTTCCCCATCCCCCAAAAGCTCTGGACTTGTCAAGTTGCCGGATGATGTCCACGTGATCATATCCTTAACTAGTTCATCCTCTGGGAACCTGAAGGAAAATGTCAGCCAGGTGTTTCTGAATCATTTACACTAGTGCTACCGGCTATTGTTTGCAAAGAGCTCGTTTCATGTCCTGGTGGCCAGATGCTCGTCTAGTTTATGAGCCAAACTTCTAGTCTCAAAAAGTCCAGTACTGCTGCCACTAAATAGCCTTCAGAACTGCTTCATTTTGAAGTTCAGACACTATAAAGTGTGAATGGCTTCAAGACGTAACAGGCTTTTTCTCCTTTAGGTTCTTTTTCCTTGTGCTGTGCATGAGCAGGCACACGTGAATATGCATGTACATGCACACACACACACACACACACACACCAACAGGCACTCACATATACTCTGCTGCCCCATCTTCACACTGCCTTCTCCCTCCGGCCATTTATAAACTTAAGAAGTGTGCCCTCACTTAGTTCTTTGCTGCTAGAATTTCCCCTAAATGCTCAACTCCAAAGAAGCCCAGACGTAGGGTTGAAATGTTGACCCTATTAAATGTCCTGGGCCTATAAGGAACTGTGTTTCATTTTAGCATCATGGTTTGTTGTGTTATCCCCGATTTTTTCAACTTAGCAGTGGAGAAGTGGAATAAATATCGTAAGGGAGATGGCGGAAAATGCTGAAAATGTGGATACCACTCTCATTTCATTCTTGGACCCTCCCACTTCGTTCTTTCCCATGTTTTACCCCATTTCTCTCTCATGCTGTGCCCAACACAGATCCGCAGGAGGGTTCTATTTGAAGTTATTTACACCACTAGCTTCGTGGAGTGGGAAACTCTGAGTTCCACAGGACAGGTCAAAATGTTACTGCTTTTGGTCAAAGGTCAAAGCAAGACTTACTGAGCAATGATTAACTAAAAAACAATCTTTAAAATCAGTATAAAGATCAAAATAGAACAAAGCCAGAGTAAGTTTCTGACTATAAAAATAAAATTTTTGTAGTTAGTGTAGTAAAAGGAAAAGGTTGCTTGATTGTAAGTTTTCTGATGCAGGGAACCAACTCTTGCTGGTCTTTATGTCCCTCATGGGCGTAGCATGCTGCCTCCTACATGGAAAGGATTTAAAAACTGTTTCTGGACTGACGAGTCACACTAATCATTGTCGCCTTACAGTCATATACTTCTCTAAGAGTTCTAGTTTGGGTTTTTAAAACAACCACTGCAAATATAGGGACAGTAAGAGTCAGCAGGCCACCACGTGAGAGCCAAGCAATTTACCTTGTTCACACAGTTTATGAGTAAATGAAAACTAGTTAGAAGTGCTCCACAAAACTTCTGCATTATTCCAAATACAGATTCCATTTGCAGTTTACCCTCTCTTTAGTGTATACCATCCACAGGGGAAGAAAATGCTGTGATATATAATAGATCATGCATCTACAAAGTAAACCATTTTGGGCGATTAGTTTGGCAACATTTGACCAAGTAAAGCTTGACTGGAAGCACCCATGAACAGGAGGTCATTTGGCGCAACGATAACCCAAGGACTATCTCTCTCAGTGTTTTTTTAGTGTGAAATGTCAAAAACAAACTGAAAAAGGAACCTTTTAGATAATACTATATTCAATAATTTTTGTATATGCTGCCTAGTTTTTATTAAGCCTTGTATTAAAAATGATTATGAAACAAAAATTAATTCTGAATAGTGTAAACCTACCAAATACTACTAAAAATATCATAACCAACTGCTTCGTACCCACCATTCCCATTTAATAAATGTTAACTTTGTGCCATATATGCTTTATTTTTTTAAAGAAGGAAAACATAGATTCGGCTAAGTCAGTGTTCCCCTCTCAATTCCATCTTCTATTTCCATGTTTGTATTCATACTTTTACTGCATATACGTGAACCCATATCAGTAAAAATTAAAAGTCTGAAAGCACCTAATGTTGGCAAGTGTTGGGAACACTTGCACACCGTTGGTGGGAGTGTAAATTGGTATAATCATTTTGGAGAGTGACTGGGCAATAACTACTAGCATTGAAGATGGGTGTGCTCAATGCCCCAGTGACTCCATGTCCAGGTTGCTTCTTTTACTCATGTATAACAGGAGGCCAAGGATGTACAAGGATATTCCATGAAGCTCTGAAGACTGAAAACCATCTACATGTTAAGGGTAATCAACCAACTGTGATACATTCAAACAATGGACTCTTACACATCTGTTAAAAGGAATAAACCAAAAATAAATATATTAATGGGATTAAATCTAAAAAAATAACTTGAATAAAAACGTAAATACTAAATGTATTTTTAAGTGTGTCATTTATGCAAATTAAAAAACACAGCGATCCCCTGAATTTTAATTTCATTTTTAATGTCCAGGTGTGGACGCTTAAAGTGACTAGAGTGCAGGAGGCCAGCTGTGAGCCAAAGATGGGGTAGATGAGAGGTCAGTGTCTCTTCCCTCCAAAGCTATCTCAGGGGACTTTACTAAGCCTCTAGAGTAGCGTTGTCCAATAGAAATTTCTGCAGTGGTGGAAATGTTCCTTATCTGTGCTATCGGATATGGTAGCCACTAGGCACATGAAACTACTGGAGCACTTGCAATGTGGCCAGTGCACCTGATAAAAGTGGATTTCTAATTTAAATAAATTTAGATAGCTACATGTGGCTAGTAGCGACCGTATTGGGCAGTTCAGCTCTAGACTTAATCATCTCGCACTATACAGGACGCATTGGGATTCATTCAGTAAAACACTGTGGGAAACTGGGCAAATAACCCATTGCCTTCAACAAGTAAGATGCAAGGACAGACCGGCAGGAGAAGGGGGTGGAAGTGTAAATTAAAAGAGACCAAAGAGATAAAGTGATCATATTTGGATGCCAATTTAAATAAACTGTCCAATGAGATCATATTTCATAAATTCATGGAAATTTGTGTACTATCTGGGCATTTTATGATATTATGTAATTACTGTTAATTTTCTTAAGCGTCATCATTGCCTTGGGATCATGCTTTTTAAAAAGTACCTATCATTTAGAAGTTAATACTGAGGTGTTTATAGATGAAATCATATGCTATCATCTCGATTGGCTTCACAATAAGGAAGGGAGGAGGTAAGTGGAAGTATTGATGAAACAAGATTGACCGTCATCCCTGTGTGTGGCAAAAGCAGAGTACAGGTGCTTTGTGCAGGTGCCACTGGAAACCAAGTTGGACAAGGATGAACCTCTTAGCCTCTCTGGGTCTCTTTCTTCATCTGTGACATTGGATGCTTCGACTAGATGCTCTCCAAGTTCTCTTCTAGAGTTAAATATTGTTATAATTCTTTCCTCTGTGCATTATCAATAGCCTTGCCAAATGTGAGGTGACTTTCTATAACATTTATTTCATCTAATAATTCTGAAATCCTACTGTGAAGGAGGACTTTGGACTTGGCAGGGTTTGCTCTTCACAAATCTTTCTCCTTATTGCTTATGATTGCACTGTCCCTCTAAATGTTTTCAGGTTTTTCTCTCTTCAAATTGTTTCATTATTAGACAGCAATTTCTGGGCTCTTGCAGCAAGATTGATTCCATATTTGCTCTCCTTCCTATAATTGTCCTATATCGTGCCTTTTCTTTGTTAGTTTAAAAAATAATAATTATGAGTGGCCAAGGCAAAATGCAAATTCGTTTCTTAACTCTGCAACGCAAATCATCTTGCAGACATTTCTCTGTATTTAAAACTGCCATGCAAACGGCTGAATTGGTTTTGGTCTCAATCTAGATTTTCTATCTCTTCACTCCCATTATCAGAGGATTCGCTCATTGGCATTCGTTGATTTTGCCACAGCGTTTAGGATAATCAGAGACTGGATTTAGCACTCTTTTTTTGCTCACTGGCTTTAAAGATATAGTAAGGGTGCTGTGAGCAAGGGAAGGGCTAACAGGCATAGTTTTATAGAAGGTTCCCAATAGGTACTGATAGTTTGGAGACTGTACTTTGCCTATGGACATGACACATCCTAGCTTTATAAGAAATTTTTGGGTGGGTAGGAGGGGGAAGCAAAATGATCTCTAGAGTCATTTGAATTTTTCTTACTGTTTGAATATCCCTAAGGGGAGGTGGGATAATATTGGGGACTGGTTAACTGCCTGGAGTTGAGTTGCCTTCCTGGGTGAACACGGCTGAACACCATCTACCCCACTCCAGGAAGACGGGGGCAGTGTAAACTGCACTGTTTGCTGATCCATGTTAGAAGATTCTTCGAAGGCAGAGGCCATGACTTTTCTCCCTGGCACAGGTCATTCACACAGCAGTGTGTGATCTGGTACATAGTACACGCTCACCAAATGCAAGCTCAAGGGAACTCAACTGTTCAATGTTCTCCCATGCAAACTATGCATTGTTTTTTTTGTACTTTTTACTTCATTCAGTAAAGAGCTCTTGTTTTCCTAATGCTGCTTATCATTTTATATTTTTTAATGGGATGTATGAAGTAACTTGCCTTGGCATGCAAACTTTCTCCATTCTTCCTTAGAATTTAAATGGATCTACAGTCCTGGCCTTAAAAGCACTTTTGACATAGATGGCAGCTCGCCTCTGCTGCTGAGGAATCTGCAGGGCAGGGCACCTCTGAGCTGCTGCTGGTTGTCTTATGGCACTGCGTTCCAGTTTGGAAGCTGTAATTTAGAATTAAAGGTTTGCAGATGTGGGGGATTTGTCACGATATAAAGGTGCTGCCATTTGGTTCTTAAAGTCATCTTAATAGAGTTTGAGGTTTCTTTGAAAATGTGACGAGCCAGTTGGAAGCACAGTTAACGGCTTGACTCTGAAACCACTAAGCTTCTTCTTAGTGGTTTGCTGTGAAACAGCATCTTTTGTCTGCTGCAATGGCTTGTGGGACCCTGGTCTTTGTTTTGCTCCCATCTCGCATTTCTTCCCTGTGTGAGTGAAGGTAGGAAGTGAGGTAGGTAGTTTGGCTGATGGAGAGGTGACGCAGTGGGGTGTGCGTGTGCATGTTTACGTGTGTGAGCTCTGAAGTGGCCAAGGGCACTAGGCCCCAAGGTGTCTCCCTGAGACCTTCTGGGAGGTGTCACTGGTGTTAGGGGTTAAGACCTTGCCTTCCACTCTCCTGCCTCCGCGACCTTGCCCACACTGCTCACCTCCTTGTTGCCTCTCCCGAGCTGAGCCTCTTGTAAATCAGCAGCCTCCTAAGGGGGGAGGGGTGTGCATTCCCCAGGGAGGAAGCAAAACTACCTAGTGGGCTGCAAGAAAACTTATTAACATATTTTTTAATTTTAATTTTTTTATATTTTATTAAAAAAATAAGAACTAAAGTTAAGCATTCTAATGCTTAATATCTGGAGCAACGGCGAGGCCCTTATTTGGGTTGCACATCAGATGATGTCACCTGTCACAGCTGGGCATGAGGTTCTGGGAAAAGAAGCCGCCATGTGTAATGTAAGGGGATGAAGGCGTTCCTTTGGTTTGTTCCTTTGAGGGTGATGTCATGTCCTACATGCTAATGCTATAGCAGGTCAGCCCACATGGCTCATTTTAGAAAATCGGAATCTTTAAAAAGAAAAAAAAATTCAAAATATTTTGTAATGCGATCAGGAATATCCATGAAATATGTGATATAGCACACAGAGTTTCATTGTTCATCTCACAGCAAACTCCATAAAAGAGTTGCCATTTTTTTCAAGGACGAATTTGGCAATTTTCTTATACCAAAAGATAGGGTTCTAAATGTTCTCACTTTTTCTGTGCTGTTAATGGGCTGTCAGTAATGTTACCTAGCAGTTGTTAAAAAACAAACAAAATCTTAATGTCCGTTTAGGGTAAAATGGGCAAGAAAGTAACTGCTTTTAGAAAAAAAAAAGACTCTTAATATGGAGACAGCATACTTAGAAATTGGTTGGAAATGTCTCTATTGTTTGGCAATTTTGTTGCTGAAAATGATATATTATAACCTATAAAAATCCCTTAAATCTGCTAATGAAAAAAAATTTTGTAAACAGGTAATTTCCAAATGAACAGTTCCAGAGATTTGAATTCATTAGAAAAGGCAATCCTTTGGATATGCAAGAGCATTTAATTATTAATAAGGGTGATGGTGGGCCGACCGAGTGGCGCATTGGTTAAGAGCTGGCTTTGGGACGCCAGAGGGCCCCGGTTCGGATCCCACAATATGAGGGCCAGTGACACTGCCCTCTATAGCTAAGATGCTGAACAACAGCTCAACCTGGAGCTGGGCTGCTGTGAGTCGCCAGCAATGGCAGGTGGGTTGCCATGGGCTACCGTGTATAGCCAGCAGCCAGCATGAGCGGCCAGCAGCCACTGTGAGCAGCCGTCCAGAAGCCGGTGACTGATCCGCCTCACCTGGGGAAGAGCGCAATGATGGTGCCAACTTGGGCCAGTAGGGCAACATCCTCCACAACTAGACTGAAGAACAAAAGGATAGCAACTTGTCTGTTCCCCTTCCCTCAATTCCCCAATAAAAATCTTAAAAAAAAAAAAAATAAGGGTGATGGTTAGCTAGATTTCTACAAAAACCTTTGGTTAATTGATGGATGGGACTGAAAAAAAACAGGATTAAGCAAAATGGTGCACTTTCTCCTTTCGGATCTATGTTTATGTGAAATATACTTTGAACCTACAACATCTGTATTGGACTAAACCGAATTCGGGATCAGATCTTCAATTGTTTTATCACAAGTGTTAAAAAACACATTGTTCTAAAAGAAATATTCAAACTCAATCACTTTGGCCCTCCCAAAAACATTATTAAAAATATTAACATTAGCATTAAATATTGATGACAATGAAAATGCTTTTGTTTCCTTAATAAAAATTTCAATGAAATTTATAACTATTTTAAGATTATTTATCTCATATTTATTTCAACCTTTTAATACCTTAAAAGATGAATGCATATAATCTGAATAGGTATTTGCATATTCTGTTCAAAATGATGCTACTGATATCACCACATGATCAAAAATTTGGACTGCTTTAAAGTTTTCGTGTCTTTTTCTAAGCTCCTGAAGAGTTTATCCAGTCAGTATTTAATCTTAGAAGATCTTTACTTTCCATGAACACATGGCCTAAGAAACATTAAACTTCTTGAAGACAGATCGTACACATACGTGTTCTTCATACCCCTTATGACAAACAGCAGTATCTTTTTCCTAGTAAATGCTTAATTAACATTTCCTGCTGGATTGTTTCAGATTGTAAACTCCTAGAGACCAAAGCCTGGATATCATTAATCTTCACATTCCCCAGAGTACCTTTAATTGAATTGCATGCAAATCTAAGACAGTCAGATAAGTGTCTTATCCATGGGGAGCTTCTAGAAAAGGATTTGAGGCACCTTCTTCATTTGGCTAGGCAGTTCAGAGGTCCTGGACTCCAGGTTTTCAGAATCCCTGACTTCTCTGATTATGGGGAGACAATACCAGGCATTTCATGAGCTGGGTTTTGGACAAACCGCTGGTGACTTTGGGCAGATAACAGCAGTTCTAACTTGTCTCTAGAGAGAGCTTGAGACAAACAAGAACACTGCTAGGTTGCTCAGGGAACCTCTAAGGAAGGTAACCAGGACTTTGGCAGGCCTGGGAAAGTTAGTTGAAGGGAAAGAGCTGAGATCAGAGAACCAGCAACAGAGGCGACTGTAGCTGCCTATAAGGTGTGCTGTACATGTTCGTGAACAGGAATGGCCCAGGATGGGTCTACGAAAGAGTCCTTTAAGTCTGGGAGTTTTTCTCGGGTGAAACTTACTAGGATCAGGGTGGCTTCCCAGGCTTTTGGAGAGGAGTGAATTGTGAGTGGCTGCACTCATAAACAGGAATACTAGGGCCACTTAGCCCTAGTCTGTTTCAGTCACTTTTGGCTTTGTATGTTGCCTGTGGCTCGGGACCCAGCAGACTGACTAGACAATGTGAAAGGCTGGATAGAAATGTCGTTGATGCCAAAAAGTTTGACGCTACATCTGTTGCGTCTCACAGCATGCCAGGTGGTCACATGGCAGGGGTGGTGGCATCCTCTCAAAGGGCTCCTTATATTTCTTCTTTCTTTCCTTTCAAACATGGCATAGCTGTATCCTTAACCATAAATACCACCTCTTATAAAACAGTCTACCTATTGTAGATCATATTTGTATTTGTGAGAGGTTTCCTTTCTCCTTTTTAAATTTTGAAAACAAAACCCAGAAGAACAGGGAAGAACAAAGAATAATGTAACAAACATGATCTTATGAAAATTTTCACAATTTTAATATTTAGGCTGAGATGAAATAAATCCTTGTTGACCACGCTAGAACTTCAAGAATTATATCAAATGTTAGATAACCATGTTGGGGTTTTTTTTTCCTTCCTGGTCTTAATAATTGCATCTGTTTACTTAAACATGCAGGCTAGTTGTTTACAGTCTGGTAGAACACATATTGACTGGGACATCAGAAGAATGAGGTTCCTGTCTTGACTTTTCACCCCTCAGTTCTGTGCCACCAGACAAATCTCTTACTTAATTTCTTGGCAAGAACCTTACTTCTAGATAAATATAATTCTATAAAAAGTTATTCTCCTCTAAATTTTCTCTGTTCTAGGTAAGACATCCTTGATTCCTTCATCTGTATTTTAAATGAAATGAATTCTAGACTATATTTCATTTTGATCACTCTCCTCTGGAGAGTTTATCATCTGCCAAATCTCATCTTAAACTATGGTGCCCAGAATTGAACTGGTTTTCCAAGTATGAAGTAATTAGTGCAGAAAAATTGGGTTAATTAATTTCTGTGATCAAAGCCCTACATGTTTATTAATAAGGCTACATTAAACAGGAAAACACAACAACAACCCTACTTTTTTTTTTTTCAGCACCAACACACTGTTGGTTCATATTAAATGGAAGCTCAATGAACTCCCTTCAATGCTTTCATATAAACTGTCACCAAAACTGGCCATTGCTATGTGGGATTGATTTTTGAGATTAAATACAAACCTTCCTTTTAAATCTGCAAAGTTTAATTTTTATTGGATTTGGTCTAGTGTTCTAGTCTGTTGTGAAAGTTTTTTTTTTATTTTTTAAAGATTTTTATTGGGGAGTTGGGGGATGGGGAACAGACAAGTTGCTGTCTTTTTGTTCTTCAGTCTAGTTGTGGAGGACGTTGCTTCACTGGCCCAAGTTGGCACCATCATTGCGCTCTTCCCGGGCGAGGCAGATCAGTTACCAGCTTCTGGACGGCCGCTCACGCTGGCTGCTGGCTACACACAGTAGCCCATGGCAACCCACTGCCACAGGGGCTGCAGCCTAGCCGACGCCAGAGACTCACAGCAGCCCAGCTCCAGGTTGAGCTGTTGTTCAGCATCTTAGCTGTAGAGGGCAGCATCACTGGCCCTCATATGTAGGATCCGAACCGGGGCCCTCTGTCGTCCCAAGCCAGTTCTTAACCAACGCGCAACTCGGCCGGCCCTATTGTGAAAGTTTTGAATCTTAATTTTGTTTTCTTAATGAGTGTCCAGATTTGTAGGGGTTGCTATAGGGTTTAAATGCCCTCAAAGTTAATGACTGTCCCTTTAACTCCTTCTGGGCATAAATCAAGTGCTCAAATGCACGCTATCCGTTTTCTCTTTATTGAACATTTTAAAGAAAAAAATTTTTTCAATTTATATAACAAAGTATCCCTGCATTCTTCATAAAAACAATAAGCAATGTATACCCATTGCTTTAGACTTTCACATATTTTCGTGTCTGGTTAGTAGATGATGGATGTACCACAGAAACAATAACTTTGCATAGCCTACAGGTGTGTGCCCAACTCTATTATTTCTGTCAAAAAGAATATTGCGTCTGATGTTGGATTGGGGAAAAAAGTCTTACATTATTTCTTTCATCCAGAGGCAATTCTCCTGCCTTAGTGAGACAGAGACAAAATCAAAACAAAACAATACTAGGTGTGGTTCCAGTGATTTCCCATTTCCACTGGAATTCAGTTGATAATTCAGACTTAAAGCTTTCTATTGATATTTTTATTTTGATACATTCTACACATTCTTTAAAATTCCAGTTCTGTTCTCTTCCTAAAAGCCATCTGAGGACTCTAATTTCAACATTCATCTTTCTGGTCCTCTCTACATTGCTTGGATCTCTCTGATAACACTTCATAGTCTGTCCTGTACTAAGATGATAAAATTAATCTACATTTATCTCTCCTCTGAAATTGTGTTTTCTTAGGGGACAAAGACCATGTCGTAACCATTCTTATTCGGTCTTGGAGCAGATATTGATTGAGCCCCACTTTGTGCCAGGTGCTGTGCTGGGCACTCAGCTCTGTGCCCTTCCTTGTGACCAGCACAGAACTCAGCTGACTGACTTGCACCGAAACCAGTCTCCACGACTTGACCTAAATCAAAGCTTAACATCTATTTTTTTTCAAGTCTGCGTGTGAAATATGGAAAGGTTTATTGAAGGGGATCCAAATCACTGTAAATTAAATTAGATCCTCACATATTTCAGCTGTTCCCTACTCTCCTCAGAGCCCCATTAACTGTTTGGAGTATCTAAGCTATGACCAAAAGCACGGAAATACCGTGAAATATGGACTGGTATCCAAACCACTCTGTAGGAGAAGTGACGTTTCAATGACAAAAGCAAGTTTGGAACTTATTAAGTTCCATTCAGAAAACCAGCTTGAGCATTTAATCCCACAGATTGATTAAAACCATGGGTCCCCTGGATAACAGAGACATGTATATATTACATATTAATTATCTAACACCAAAAAACGTGCAGAGAGGTGGGGGTGGGGAAGGGGGGGTGAGAGGGGGGGGATTATGAATGGTCTTCTCATTGCGCAACATCTGGATCAGAATTATAATGGTTTATTGTGGAGGAGTGGTCATGTGGTCATATGCTGTCTTGGCAAATATCTATACATGCAAGTTCTAAGAACTATACAAGCAGTTTTTAATTTTTTTCAAAGTTATTGTTTCCCTTCTTTTTTTTTTCACATATATAAGCTTGGACAGACTCAAGGCAGCAAATACTCCTTCCTCAATTTAAGATTTGACAATTTAACAGGAAAAAGCTCATTCATCATCTTTCCCTTTTAGAGACCATAAATTATTGGCTCATATACCATGTGGCTTGGATTCTAGGAAAAGTTAGTATAAACAAACCCCAGTTACAATGCGTGGAGTAAAAGAGTGAGTCATAAACAAAACACAGACATATGCTCTCATATAAATAAGGGCCGGGATCATCAGCTTCCCAAAGTCTGCTTCCCATTAATTACACAACAAAATGAACTTTCCATATGTAAGCCCAAATCACTTAACTCTGGCAACTTGCACGAGACAAAGACCAGGATTGTGGCTATTTAGGCACGAACGAAGCTGGATTTCAGAATGAGGAAAATCATCTCAAAATATTTTCAGGTATCAGAGGGCATGAAAGTCCTTTAGAGGAGTGTTTTTGAACATTGAAACTCCAGCGACCCAGGGACACTGCTTGAGGCTGGTCTGGATCCCCTGCTGAATTTAAAGCGAATATCAGGCTCACTCTCTTTTGTTAGGAGCTCTGTCATCTTTATGGGGCAAGGCCTGGGTCTAGGCCACACAGGGTGTTCACAGGCATTGCTGGGGTCATTGAACAGTGGAAATTCCCTCCATCAGTACCTTCGCTCGGTCTTTTGAACCTGTCCACTGGTAGCACAAGCTCACGTTTCCTCATGGTGTATGAAAGCTATTTGGTCTCTCTTAGTTTAAAGAGGAATCAAGGAAACATGGTAACAATTCCTGGGGAAGAGGATTCTTCAACAGGTGAGGAACTCTGAGAGTGGTGGAAGCAGCCCGGCTCCCTCCCTGTGTCCGCTTCAAAAGCAGACCTCATAAAACAAACTAACAGAGTTAGTTACAAACGACATAAAAATAACAGATGTCACATCTTAGGAGTCCTGGGTGGGGGAGATGGGGAGAAAAAGGACTTTTATTCTTTGCTAGGGTTGGTGCACGTGGTTTTTCCATTATTCATTTACTCAATGATTATTTTTGTAACATCCACTCTTTGTACTGTACCATAGACTATACAAGGTAACTGGAATGCATTGTTCCTGCTTTCATAAGAAACTAAGGAAAGGGGAAGAAACCAACATTTTGGAGAATCTACAGTGCAGTCTGCGGTATTTCACATATTTCCTCACTTAATTGGGATAGCAACCACATGAGGACATTACTATCTCTATAGTACAGAGATGAAACCTGAGAACTGAGAGGTTAAATCCTTTTTCCAAGTGCACACATTAAGAAGACATGGACTCAAGAATTCAAGAAAGGGCTGCTCTATTTCAAGGCCAGTTTCATACCACATTTCCTTAAGGAGACAGGAAGCTAGATAAGGAGTGAGAAAACTTGGGTTTCCCTGTTAATTTCCTATTGTTGACTGCATTGGAGTGCCAAATTTCTCTCAATTTCACAATCTCTAAGGGCTCTTCCAACCCCAAATTCCATAATTAAATAACACAAGATATTAGTACAGATTACCCACGGTATTTCTACCAGACAATGCATTCCTGCATATTGTTCGGATCCTATTGCTTTCTCTGGTTCAAAGTCTTTTAATGGTTTCCTATAGGGAGCCAGACAGCCCATATAATGAGTGAAGTTGGTCTGGATTATGAAGGAAGGTAGAGGCGAATGGGGGAGGACCTGGGAAACTAAAGAGAATATGGCTGGTTTAATGGGCAAATCTTCTGTATCAATCAGTTGTTTCTAGGTAGGAATGAGCCCAAAGTTATCAGACAGTGTGAGTTTCAAAAAGCCAGAAATATCAATTATCATGTAAATCTTCTGATGTTTACAAGATGCCTATTCATGTTTTAAAAATGTATAAGCATCTGTAGGCCAATCAAAATACAACAGTGGACAGCTATTGGCCCATGGCTGCCATTTTGTCACTGCCCTTTAGAATGGTCACCATACCTAATTCTAGAATTTCAGGAAGACCATGTTCTTATTCCACACCTGTCTTCCAGCCTCGTCTGTTATCATTTCCACATGCATGCCTATCTCAGAGATGATGTACACTTGTCTCTTCTGCTTTTCTGCATACTGAACTTGAGTCATCCTTAGAAGGCCATCTCAACTCTTCTCTTCCCAGATCATCTCATTGTCCTCTGCACTCCTTTAGTACCTTTCAGTTGGAAATTAACGACTTGTCAATTGCTAAATTATCACTCTGTTAGTATCTGAGATTATTACTCGATCTATTCATTTTTAAAATATTATTTGGTCATCCCATTATCTAGAGTCAGGCCTTCCCAAATAGTGTGCAAGTTCCCCTAGAGCAGGTCTAATCTTATACTTACCTGTATCAATGTGACAGGTGCTTAAACATATTTGACAATTTCTAACAAAGACTTATAAAAGTTCCAGTAAGATGAGCTCCGTGGAACAGTTAATAACCTCATGGGTAAGAGAGTTTTCTGCCCTAAGATAAGGGTATTTGGAGGGCGGAATGAGGATAAAACTTCTAAAGATAGTTAATGGATGTTATGACCTGAGTCTTAACATGACTAAATTATGACTTAACATGATGAATCATATGAGTAACATGACCTGACTCCATTTTTGACATGAGAGGTCTGATAGTGATATATTGTTTTGAATATGTGATTGGTGTTTTCATCTGCTACTTGCTTTTTTTCTCACCACTGCCTTAAAGGCAGGCATTATTTTTCCCATTTCACTGATGAGAAAGCCGAGACTCAGAGGTCTCAGTTAGACTCAGTGGCTGACCTAGGGAATGAATGAATAATTACTGCAGGATGTACAATGACACTGACCCAAATCCAGCTTCCGCTATACATTTGTGTGGTAGCCAGAAACTTTCCAGGTTTCCCAATTCCTAGTCAGGTAGTCTTTTAATTCAGTTCTCTCTGGGCTTAATTTCCTCATCTGCAGCACGAAGGAGTTTGCAGAGGTTCCTTCTAGTCTATTCCAATCCAGTCTTATATAGTCAATTCCAGTTTAAGCAACAGGAGAAGGAGACCTCCTGGGGGGCTACTCTGGTATAATTCCAGTGGCTCCCAAAGGTAGAATGAAGAAGGCTGATGGTGAGTGTTATCACGGTCTGTCTGTCTGTCTGTCTGTCTGTCGATTTGTCACATCTGTCTCTCAATCCTTCCTCTCTGCTCTCTCCATGGCCTCCTTTCTCTCTGTCCCTCTTTCTCTGTCTTTCCTCTCTCTTAGATTGACTACAGCCTGCCTGGACCACTAAAGATCATTCTTAATGACAGTCATTACACAGTTCTGCCACGTTGCCTGAGGCCATTTCTGCAGCAGTGAGCAGGAAAGGCCTTGCCCCCCTTCTCAACAGCTGGGCTCGGTATGCCAACTTCACTGGAGCCAATAAGTTTTTTAAAAACTCTCCATTAATTACAGGAAACCCAAAGCACTGTCCCCCCTTCTCATTAACACAGTTGCTTTCAGTTGCCACTAAATTATCTCGCCACCATTAAAACCAACAATCTAATTAGTCTTCTGGAAATGGAAAGAGCTCGTGAACAAGGCAGGCATGCCACTATCTCAAAACTGATCATAAAATATTTCTGCCCTTTCATTCTTGGCTGCATAAAATCCGCACCTGGATGAGCCTCCTTTCATTCTCTCCCATTTATAAAGAATATTTGATATAAAATGAGTATCTTAATAGAAATCGCTTCACGTATGGGAGGTTTTCTTTCCCACATTTCGCCTGAGCCTGGAGTCCTCATTACAATAATCACACCTGACTCTCCCTGAGCTGGTACCTCACAGCCAAACCTCCCACCGGGCTTCAATGGAGGTGTGAATGATACTATCACTGGGAAGAAGATAAAATGTATTATTATCTTTACTCTGTTTTTAAGAGGGTCTGGCTGTGGCAAGAGGTGGTTAGGAGGGTAATCTGTAGGAAGCATTCTGAGGAGATAAATCGAGTTAAACACAGACTTTCAAACCTGTCATTAAACCTGTCTTCCCTAAAATCTGAGCTCTGGAGAGAAAAAAACTAGATAAATCGAGTCTAGACATGTTTATTGAGCATGTACTATGCACTCAGCACCGGGTGGGGTTCTTGACATCCAAATATGATGACAGGTTGTTTAATAGCAGTGCTCCTGGCTTTGGCTTCTCTTCTTATCATCCCATATCACCCAAGGTTCCAGGAATTCAGGGGAGACTCAGCAGTTCATTGAATTAGACAAAACCTAAACGGGAAATGGTCACTGTCCTCAGGAAACCAATACTCCAGCCTCAGTGTAAGACTATCATATACAAAATAAAGAATAACCTAGGCCGATGTCATGCCCAGCTTTCCATTGAGTGTCTCATCCTGAAAATCCCACAGAACTTTCGAGTGAAGGGAGACACAGGTTCTTCCTTCTCGGAAGGAACATACACCAGGTACCGCACACGCCATGCCATGCAGGCTGACTTCTTTCACTTGACAATAATCTTCCCCCGGGATATCCTGGTGGGTGAGCCGGGAGCTGGTCTGCCATAACTGAAAAGTGGATTCTGCTGGCTCCAGAGGTCACTGTCTGGTAGTTCCCCGTGCTAAACACTCCCAGGACGGTTTGCTGTTTTCTGGTGCTGATGTGGAAATCAAGTCACAGCGTTGCCTCTCAACTGGAATGGATATAATGCTAGAATATGTCTTTTCATGTGCCAGGTGGTTTTGTGCAGGAAACTCTCGTTGAAAGCATTTTGACCAATATTTAATGATTGTCTATTGTTTGCCCACCTCAGTGCTATGGACTGGGCTTTCAAAGTTGAATAAAGTCTGACAATAGGGGAGTGGTCAGTCCAGCTGGGACAAAGGCACGAGCACAGACACTAGTAACTGTAGAGATCAGTGATCGAGGGCCTACAGGAAGTCATGGAGCTCCGAGGATACAATATCTAAAGTGGCCATGGCGTGGTTCTCAAAGTGGGTGCTGCACCATAATCTCCTACACTAGAATGCTTTCCCCCATTTTAAAGATGTGAACACTGAGGTGTGAGATCATCCAGCTGGTAAGTGGAGCCCTGAGATTTCAATGCAGGGGGTCTGAAGCCAAGAACACGTGTACTCAACTAGAGTGTTGCATGGCCTGTGTATGTGGTGTTAAGAAAAATGAGCCAAAACTTAGAAACAAATGGAAGGGTGTATGTGCTTTTGGAGTTCGAGGGTACTGTTTTACAGGCCTGCCTAGTGATTATTAATTATCCAGGGAAATGTACCCTTGTTGGATTCACTATCCATTACTGATTAAAAGGCCCAGGCTCTGCTTGGTAATATGATAACTTGTAGGTGTTTGCCCAGAAAAAGAAGCAAGTGATTTCTGGCCAGTAGGAAAGATAAGCTCATAGGTTATGGTTTTATTGCCCATTAGGACATGATGTTCTTTCTCTGATGCCTACACTCCTATAACGCTCTGTTCCTCCACTTATTCTTTGGACCAGCATTGTCACCATGTTGGTTTCCTCATCCAAGAGTTCTACAGATCTTTGACGTGGGTTTATAGTTTTTTGAAAATCATGCTCTGACAGTGGGGATTCCAAACAAGTCTGATGATGGATGACACTGCCAAAAAGATGGCGTTGGAGCAGAGGGCAGACGCCAGATTCCGGAGAGTCTGGTGCTTCTCTGGATGTGTACAGCCTTGGCCATGGGATCAGCTGAGCGGCGTTAGGATGTTCAGATTAAACCAGGGAAGATATGATTTCGTCCTTTTTGGGCAAAAATCAGAAGAATTTTTGGAGGTTTTTCAGAAAGCCTTTGGTATGATGGGGTCTTCAGGGAAGCAAAGTAGCATCCAACCCTGCTGGATGTCTTCATGGCCCAGAGCTGAGGAGAGGGGGGCTTTTTAGGAGCCTCATATTCAGCAGAGCTCTCTAGGCCAACAGACTTATTCTGTGCTGCTTGAAAATAGGTCCAGAAGTAGCACTTTTCAGACAACTTGAATGCTGTCTTTCTAAAATACAGCTTTATTTTCTCTAGATTTTTTTTAAAGGATTTTCTGTATATTTTAAGTGATCAGTCTGGACTTGCAGGAATTTATTTTACAATTTGAAGACTTCTTCAACTTGTATACTTATGGCCCTTGGATGTTCCAAATTCTATTAACTTGCACATTTATTTGCTCTCGTTTGGTTCTTTTGAAAGACTAGACTTTTGGCTGAAGTGACCTGTTATTTTGGTTGGGAGTTTCAGATCATGATTCCACACAGGACAAAAAGCAAGTGAAATAATTTTATAATTCTTCAATTCCTGTTCATTGCTTTTTGCACCTGGATGTTATTTCATTATTCTGGGCCCCTCTCCATAGATGGCAGCTGCTTAAGAGAGAAGTTAGGGATCCAAGAATTTGGAAGTTAGAGGCAATTTTCACAATCATTTTGCTCCAGCTACCAGACTACTGGGTTTCATTCTGATTCCATTAGAATTAAGAATCCATTCTTTCACTTGTAAAGGCAATTTTTCAAGTTTAAGGTTTTGCGTCTTGATTACAGGCATCAGTCAGTTCTAATTGGGCTGATAGTTTGGTTAATCACTAAATGGTTTAACTAATATCAGTCCTTGTCTTCAGAGCAAAATGTCTAAACATTTAATAGACTTGTGAAATTTGAATGTTTTCACTTACTCATAGGCTCTGAGAGTTTTAAACAAGGCAGATTATCTAGTTTAAGAGAATAATGGATTAGCCCAGATACAAAGCAGATACAAACTAAGTGCTGTGCTCACTCTGCTTCCGTTATCTCTAACTGGGCTACCCCTTGAGCAGTTGAGATATGGTGATAGCAACGCTGATACTTGTCTTTTTTTCTCCTTGGATTTAAGATCAGAGAGTATTTGTGTGTGTGTGTGTGTGTGTGTTTGACAGAGAGACAGAGAGATGGAGACAGAGAGAAAACAAGAAGGATATGCCTGCTTGTTTTTCCATCATTCCTACGCTAGACTTTCAGGTGCAGAACCCTGGAGATTGTTTTCTCGGTGTTTTACTGAGTTCCTACAAAATGCGTAGTCTACTTAACAGTCTAGTCTCATCTTAAATACAAAGTGGGGGGAGGAGCCTGTTTCAGTAGCAAAATCATGAATTCTCTATATATTGCACGACCTCCTGAGAAGTTAGTTTAATATGTAGATGATCAGAAACATTAGGCTGACCCATTCAGGTCTGGATGATCTGATATGGTTACTAAATGAATACTGGGACAGCAACAGAAGTTATTTCAAATTATGTGTCCCTTTGAACAAACTTTATTGAAGCTTTTACTACATTAGCCCTAATTACTCACAGTGATGAGACGCTGCTCCCTGAACCCGACCTCTTTCTCATGTCAGGGGACGGCAGCTGATGGATAGCTATTGAGCAGTTTGGTCGCCAGGGCTGACCTGCTTGAGCACCACTGGCTGCCATGGCCATCCCTTTTGGCCAGCAGCTCACACACACGGACATGTTCTCAGGCGGGCCACCCTTCCCCAAGATCCGATTCCACCTCCTCCTCCAAATCAATAACTTCATAATCAGCATGCCTCCCAGACTCTGGGAAGCTAAAAAATTGCCTTAAACAAAACACACACATACACACACACACACACACACAAACACATACGCTAGAAAAGACATCTATTTAAACCTCTGACCCGCCTTCATTACTCCTGTTTATAAAATAAAATGGAAAATATTCCCTTTTTTTCTTTTGCCAAAGATTACCTGTTTAAAAAAGCACTGCTAGGACTATAGGCCTATTATTTATTTGGCAACTATTTACCAACAGCCTACCACATGTCTGTCGAGTGTTTCCCATTTGATTGCTAGGCAGCTCTAAGACTGAGCTTTGCTCAGGTGCCTCCCACCATGTTTGGTGCTGTATTGACAGCAGCCAGAGACTCCAAATCATTCATTTCACTCAGCGATTATTTACTCAGCATCTACTATGTGTCAGGAACTGTACTAGCTACTTTAGCACCTACTGTTTTTAAATGAAAGGGATTTCTAATTAATGGAATTATTTCAGTATTGTTTATCTTGGTGCATGATTTCTTAAATTAATTTTGCCCTATAAGCCACTTAGTTTTACTGGTTTTTCATTTTATTTGTTTCCCCTCTGCATTTGTCTGGGTCTTCAAAACCGTTCTTTAAAAATAAGTTGACTGACTTATTGAAAAATAAGTTGATTTCTGTATAGAGCCAGAAGCAATTCTACATTACCTTGCTTACAGGGAAAGATGAATAAGGGGACTGACTCTAAGGAAAACAAAAAATAATGAATGCACAAGCACCCAATTGAATAAAATCAAACTCAGAAATGATTTACTAACTGCCTACTGTGTGCTTGACATTGTTAAAGCTACCTAATCCATCAAATTATGAGTTTCACTTACTATTCTCTAAAAATAAGTGTAGTCCATAGTTAGGGAGAAAGAAATCTGCCTTTTGTAATGTTGGGCCTATGACAGAAGTGAGGTTCCACTGGAAACCAGGAGATACATCAAGAAATTGGGTTCTAGTCCAACTGTATGACCTCAGGCAGATCTCTGAATCACGTGTGAAATAGGGCATTGGACAGGCGCCGAGCCTGCGGGACCCCATCTCTCTCTGGTTTGTGGGAAGCTGTGTATCTGTGGGGAGCAGAATCTCAGGGAGGTCTGGCCTCCAACAGGTAGATCTCTGGTTTTCCCCGAAAAGTTCTGCTCAGTGGCCTGAGACCCAGGAACGGACCAAATCTGAAACTCTCATGAGGGTCTCAGTTTAGCACTGCCAAAAATAAATAGCCCATTCCTGCATCCTGAAACAGGAGAGCTCTGCCTCGGCTCTGATTACCAGAGAGGCAAGTTTAAAAGTTGAATACCCACCCCTTTCTGTGCCTGTTTGGCATATTTGTAAATTATTGAAGGCAAACAGAGGAGGCAAGCCCAGAGAAGGCTGGGATTCCAAGAATGAATTCTCTTCCACTGAATGGAGAGAGTTCCACGGGGAAAAATATGGGGGACCACCTGTCTTTTGCCCCTGGGAAATATCTGTGCTTGGCAAGCACAGGCGGAGACACGCAGGCCAATTTCTAAATCCATAAAGGGAGGCCTCCAGAGCTTAACTGACAAGGTCGAATAAGCAATTTTCTGGGTGGGTAGTGCAGACGACGGCCCGCATCTTTCACTCCAGCCAAGCGATGGCTTCCCTGAGGTCCAGGCATGGCACCAGTTCCCGCTTCCAGGGCTGTGTCCGCATTGCTCCCTCTGCCTGCACGTCCTCCCGCGAGGGGCTGCTGATCCAACAAGCCTTGGAGGTGGCTTCTTCCCCATCCCTCTGTGATTTCCCCTCCTCTGACCTCTTCTTGTACTCCTCGCTGGCATTATTTACCTGGCATTTCCACCCAAAACTTTTCATCTCACATCTCAGCATGTCAAAGATGTGAAGATTTACGATCGTATTTGAGAGATGATCCCATTCCTTCAGAGCAAGATTTCCCAAATGGCTGGGGGTGGGGGAATACCATTTCCAAGGAGATGTTAAGAGCTATTTCCAGAAAAACATGGGCTCTGTGGTCAAATAAGATTGTGAAATTCTGTGTGTCTCCCTCCTGGGACCTCAAATGAACACTGGTCACTTAAAGGCTCTGAGCAGCCCTGCAGGAAGGAAGCAGGCGTAAGGCAGAATGCGCTAAACTCGTTCAACTATGAAAACATCTTTTATCACAAAACACCTACTAATATTTTGCTGCAATCACAGTAGGAAGTATCCTCCCCATTCTTTCTTTCTGTTATTTCAATTAGGCTCATTTTCTAATTACCGATAATTTCCATGAAGGAGGTAGATACGCAGACAAGTTGAGTTCTCTGCTCAAAGCAACCTGCTGAATTAGAAGATGAGTTTGAAGTGAATATCAGTAATGAATCTCTTCTTGGGCTTCTAGTCATAACAGGCATTTCTAAATACTACAATATGCTTCCCAATTACCAATGCATTCATTCAACAAATGTTTGTGGAACGGGTCATTGTTCCATGTGCATGAAGAGAACAAGAACATAACTCATGGATTCTACCTCTGAAGTATGTACAATTAATTCTATTAGGAGGAAAAAGTTAAATAGAAGACATTTCTTACTGAGCTTACGAGCAGGTGGGGGAGACACTGGGCGCTACAGGTATTGGAAGGAGGTGTGACTGACTGGGCCTTGAGATGTGAACAGGAATTGAGTGAGCCTATCCTCCAAGAAAGGTGTCATGCCAAGTCCAAGGCCTGCCTCCCTGGCAGTAGAGATGAGTGTGGCAAAGTGGGGGCTGATGAGAGATTATGTGGGGAGTGGAGGAAGGCAGAGCATCTGGGATGTCAGAATAAAAAATTTATATTTCATCAACTGCCAGTGAGGAGTCTTGTGACTATTGAGGAATTCATGACATCAGGGGGTTGAATGAATCAAGTCCTCAGGGAAACTCTGGTACTGTCTCCAAACCCTGGGGAGCGAGGGAGGTGGTGAAATGCAGTGGTGGGAGCATGGGTTTAGGACCTGAGTTGGAGTCCTGACTGCCCACAGGTTCCTGGGGCAAGTTCCTCCACTCTTAGCGTCGTCTTCTGAAACGAAGACACAAGTATTTATCTCACAGAGTTCATTTATGAGTTACATGAGATAACACACATAAGGCCCTTGATACAGATTTGTAGTTACTACAGCTTGATAAAGATTGATTGATACCGTCATCATTTAGGTGCTACTCACTGGACCAGTATTAGAATAAACTAAAAAGCTTCTTCAGGACGACTTTTGCATCTAGGTTCTGAGCTGATCTCCTTCCTTTCTTAGACCTCCTCCCACTTGAAAAGTCTAGTGCTGAAACAGTTCACATGTTCGGTGTCTATAGGAGGTTGGCTAAAAGGAGCACTCTTACCTGTCAACAGCACATTCCCAGGGGGCCTTCTCTATGCCCACTGTCACTGTGAACCCCAAGCATCTGAAACGTGCTCACCTGCGTCCGAGGTTGCTGCAGATGCAGCAAGGAGAGATAACACCGGGGCGGGTGGAAGTGGGACACTGTCAGCTGCAGTTGGCTTCTTCCTGGTCATCATGGTGGATGGGCAGCCCTCGTTCTTACCATGCGTTGCCGTCTGGTCCACTTTTAAGTGGGGACTTGGCATCCCTAAAAAAACAAGAACCCGAAAGGCTGTAGTTAACTTGGAAGGAAAAGGAAGACAGACAACATAAAAGCTGAAAACGACCTGAAGAAATCATCAAATGATCTGATCTCCTTGTGGTACGAGACATTTTAGAATGTTTAAAGAAACAACAACAACAACAACAAATGAGCAGCATGACTGGTTTTGGTTTTGTGGCTGAGGTGAGTAGCGACGACTTTCCAGGTTGGCAGCCTGGAAGCCGGATCGCGGCACAGCGCAGGCGTAATGGAGACGTGTACCCCGTCAGGCACGCTTTGCCTCCGGGGCGTCGAGAGGCCCCTCTCGGCAGAGGTTGTGTTACGTGCTGTGTGCAGCACGACGGGGAGAAGTGGATCCCACCCTAGTGAGGCTTCTCATCTCATCCAGCTGGGGAGACAAGACTAAATAAGAAAAAAAAAATAGGCAACAAGTATGGGCAGGCATGTGTGTCTTCGTCCTAGGTGCTTGGGGGAGTTTTTAGGAGGTGGGGATTCGTGTGGGAAGACGTGAGGAGAGGCTTTCCAGAGCTCATCTCAGACTAGAGCAGCGCAGACGAGGGAAAGACATATGTTGTCATAGATGGAGAAACGAGGACGATCCAGACGAGAGACCAGCCTGCTGGAGGCAAAGACGTGTTGTGGGGACTGGTGTGTAACCATAGTCATTAGGCTGAGAGCTGATTTGAGGGCCTTTGAGTGTCTGGTCATAATAAGCATCATAAGTCACGTTCTTACCATGCTGAAAAGCCTGGGTAGACTCTCCCGAGGTGCCTCGGTAAGGGTCTGGAAATTTACTATGTAGCAAATTGTACAGCGTGTTCTGGAACCTTGTTTCCTGGGCTTGAATCCAGGCTTTCTTGCTTTCCAGCTGTGTGATCACGAGCAAGTGACTTACCCTCTCCAAGCTTTAAGCTTCCTTAACTGTACAAATGGGATGGACGCCCTCGCAGGGGTGCCTGGCAGCACCCACGAGTTAGTCTACGCACAGCGCTTAGAATAGCGTCGGGCATGTAGTCCGTGGGATGTAAGTGCTTCTTGTTATCATTGCCCCTATTATTGCTACTATCTCTATTATCACCTGCTGCTGCCTCAAGCCCAACCAAAACCAGCCAACTAAGGCTCAGCTGTCTTCCCTGACACGACTGAGGATTTCTGGGCTCTCTCTACATTCTCAGCTGCAAAAAGTGACTCTCCAACTCATCCAAACATTAAGTCCAGAGGCTGGCGGTGACTGAGCCCGTGTCAAATGGTCATCTGCTCAGTTTCTTCATTTATAGGCTACATGCCACTGGCAGCAACGACTACACATGGGGCTTTAACACAGTAGTTCTTGACTTTGTTTTTTTTTCTACCCCACAAGCTTGAGTGGTACAGCCCCCTCCCGGAGTAAACATTATCTTCCCACCACAGTGAGATTAGCCCTGTGAATCATGTCGTGTGGAGGTTACTAGTTCCTTAATTTTATGGATGAAGACCACGCATTTCTGAGAGGTGAGAAGTGACTAAACCCACACAGCTCTTAATGTCAGAGCTAGAAGTTTTCACGTAGCCAGGTGCTACACCTAAGCACCGTCTTGTCCTACCGGGTCATCTCTTGACACCTGTCCAAAACCCCAGTCTGCCGAGCGTGTTTCTTGCTGGGGATGCAGGGGCCCCTAGTACCACACCTGGAGAAAGCACTTTTCCAGGCACCTAAAAAGGTACCTACAGAAGACAGTCCATGCTGACATTTTCATTCCCCTTCGACTACCTTCCTGCTACTCTCCATCCCAGTCTCTGAACCTCTTGCGCCAGATGCTGTGAATAACAATACCATTTAGGCTTTTTTAGATTATATATTTCATGGCATTTTGACAGCGGAGGTAGACACACATCAAATTCCATGATCGAAAGACTGCAAGACACAACAAGCATCTGGAAACCAGGAAGTGCAGCAAATACGTATAATGTGCACAGAATCATCCACAAGGTGACGCATCCAAACAGTTAACAGTGGTCACTCTGAGGAACGGATGCACAGGAGAGGCTGGCGAGGAAGGGGGACTTTTATCCTTTACTCTTAGCCTGCTTTATTGTTAATATTTTTAAAACCGCAAACATGTATTGAACTTTTTCCATTGAGAAAATAAACACTGGCACCTGGTATTGGGGAACACTGAGGTGCTGCTAACAAATCTAACGTGGGGACAACAGGCCTGAGTCTGATGAACGTTCCCCTCCTGGAACCCCACAGGGCCACGGCCGGGCTCCCATCAAATGGATGCTGGTGTCCTTTCCACAGCTCACCTCTGCAGCTCTAACTGTCCAATGCTACTGGCTGGCAGCTCCTTTGCAGAAACTCACTGATATGTCACCTGTGTACCTGTGGACACAGGTTGGGCAGGTAATTCTTTGCTCAGATTATGACATGCTCAGGGAATGAGCCGTAAACAGGATTAGCAGGTGGGTATTTAACTCTCACTTGGGAACAAACTGATTTCAAGTCATTTTAGTTGTACCCATTTTCATGCAAATGTTCACAATCCAAATTAGTCTCAGTCCACATCACTTCATTAAAGTTGATCCGATCATACCTCTATTGGGCCTACTTTCCTACTCAAGTGTTTATGTTACGGAATACGTTAAAAGTAATAAAATGACTCTTAAAACACTCTATAATTCAGATTGTCACTGTTTAGCTGTCTTGAAAACCCTAGATAATGTAGGGTTTTCTATTATCATACTGTTTGCTAGCTGCCATCCAATGAATTTGAAAACAAATTGAAAAAAATAAAATAAAAGAAGCCCTGACATTTTCTCAAACATTAGTGGGTTTTGAAAGGATTATGGAAACAATCCAAGAAATGGTATACGCACGCGGGCAAGAATATTGGATATGTTTTAAACAAAGGCTAACCTAACAGCACTTGTAATCCACAAGATCTGTCTGAGAGCAGAGGCCTCAGGAGACTGGCATGGGGCACTTCCTGGGAGAGGGCATCAGACAGGCTGGCCACTGGAAGTCTTTGCTTCCCTTCATTCCAGGTGGCAGCAGATGCTCCACAGACAGGTACCCAAATGACCAGGCGAATGTGAAACAGTTCAGAACCAAGTTCTCACAAATGCTGGGGAGGGCAGGGCGGTGGGACATTTGGAAAGTGTCCTCCCATCATGAGGCTAGGCTGGCTTCTCTTTCTCCACGAGAGGGAGATTTTTAAGGCTGGAGATCCATCATAAAGAAACTGAGATATATGCAGAGCATCGTACTGACTGGACCACTGAGCTGTTTACACCGGGGAATGAGGGAAGATGAAAATGCTTTAATCTGGGAAGAGATCCATAGGTCAACATCAGACACAGGCTGTATGGAGAGCACACTTGGTTGATGTGTTCAGAGCATCCCCAAACCCCAACACAGGACAAATTGTTCTGCAGCTTATTTGGCGGCCAGCACAGTTTTAAAGGAGGAAATAACAATGCTAATAACTTTGTGGGTCCAACATCTGTTCATAATTAAAGACAGAGCCAAGAGGAAATAAAAAGAAAAAAGTTAAACCTATATGAAAACATTCTGCTATAACCTGTTGACCTCTATTGATACATTTTTTCCAAAGTCTTTGAAACGGTGTTGCAGCATATCGAGGGACAGCCACTCATTTTCAAAGGTAATTTCTCATAGACCACTTATCCTCTCAAACCTCTACCTGCACACCGTGTTTGCATTAGGGACTTGATTTATGGATTCCTACTCCTCCGATGCAGAAGCTCACTTCCTGTTGCCTTGGTTACTTGGAGCTCAGTTCAAGGTTAAAGTACTCCCAAATCAGAATCAGTGGCAGGCGCTGCATCTAGCGGCCAGGTTATTGACTGCCCCAGGATGCGAAAAGGTCAGAGACCAAAGCACTGTTTACTGCCTTAAGGGTGAGTCAATAGCTTCGATATTTTGATTCCGTTTCTTCCGAAGTAGTAGTTGTTGTTCAATTACCTCTTCCCCAGGTTGCTCAAGGTCACAGGGGTCATGGAGGAAAGCAGGCTCTGGTGGCTGACTTTCCCAGGATCCCTTTAATGAGCTCTGTGACCTTGGATAATAAAAACCAGCCTCACCTTAGCGTAATTATAAAGCTACTTATCTACTTTATCTTATTTTCTCTATGGGGAAAACAAACAAACAAACCTTTGTTGGATGGTTACTGTTTATTCCCCTTTTCTAGATGAGAAAATGAGGGTTCAGAGAGGTCACGTAACTTATCTAAAATTACACAGCTCGTAAGAAGTGGTAAGAACTAGTGGGGTCCTCATCTCATAGGTTCTTTAAAATAATGGGGCTGATTGGGATCATCACCCAGGGGTCATATGTAACTTATTTTGTAACATCCACAGCAGAAAGTAGTATATCTAGAAAACAGTATGTGATTAATATAGGCTAGTTGAACACCTTAATTAATCTTTTAATTGTAAGATTTGCAAATGCAGATGTTTCCTAATGACAAAGGCTAGGCTGCCATAATAGGAGAGGCTGACAGCACTGGGATGCTTGGTTCCTGCAGTCACCTCCCTGATCCCATTTACACGGTAGAATGAGGGACATGTTATATTGAGCAGTCAGTGGCTTTTAATTCTGCAAAGAACTTGGACGTGCTTTATACTCTTTGCCTCTTGTAGCATCTCTGTGGATAACAAGAGGCAGATGGTGAAAGTCCGAATTCACAAATAAGGAAACTGAGGCACAGAGGACTAGATGATTTGCCGAGGCTCTCATGTCACGTGTACAGAAAAAGTGATGCTGAAATCCATGCCTCTTGACCCAACTTGATGTTCCTTCCTTTCCTATAACACACTGACATTTGGGTAAACAGTAAATAACATACTTTTCACAAGAGGAAACTGCTCCTGAAAACTTGATAATAATTCCCTTTCTAATATACTGGTTGTCTTTTCAGGTTCTTTCACTGCTATTTTTTCTTGTTTGCACATGAATGTCACTCATGGCAATAGGAGGGATATATGTGACAGAAGAAAGTGAATCAAGCCAGCGATACCCCTAGGATTTGGGAAATTATATTTTTCTGTGCCAAAGTCAATAAAAGTGTTATTTTTGTTGCATCATCTTATTCCTTAGTTCAATAAATATTTTCTGAACATTTACCATACCAGAGACATGACACTGGTCAAAACAGTTGAATTTCCTATTATATTTTCTAAGAATTACATTCTAATAACCTCTGTGTAGCATAAGTTGGCTATAATGTTTTTTAAAGGCACCAAAAGATCTTAAAGTGCTTTTTTAATCCTCAAAAGGCAGAACCTCTGCTACTCAAACAGTTATCTTTGGGTGAATAACAAAAAGGCATCCCATCTAGGTGGACAGAGACCAAGGACCCAGATCTTAGTGAAGAGAGAGCATCATTGTGAAAATCAGAAAAAGGCATGGCTTCCTGTGTGTGTAATGCATCTCCACTGCTTATGGAATAGCATGGACTAGATTTCAGCTCCTCTTCCCCTTGGAGCCAGGTGTCTGTGGACAGTGAACACGCCACAGAAGGACAAAGGGCGGACAGACAGAACTAAGTAGAATGCTAATGTAACTGCTCCCCTGCTTAAAAAAAAGTGGAGACAATTGAGTGGTACCTGTTCTCTGAAAAACAGAACAAAGGGATTTTCAAACAAGGGAAGAAACAATACATACATGTAATTAAAACCAATTTAGTAGCACAACGCACCAAGTATACTCTTGTTATGTCCTTGGCTTTTAGGTAGCTTAAGAATTTGCTACTGTAAATGTACCTAAAGCATATTACACACTTTATCAATAGATGAATATAAAGAAGCTTCAGCCAAGGAATGTCAAGGCAGTTCAGAGTTAGTCCATTTCTTCCCAGGCAACTGAGCCCCAGGGAGGGGATGTCGCACAGGGAAGATGGCAGAACCGTGACTCTGACCCTGGCCTTATTCTGGGACTGTGTCACTGTGTCAGGCTAGCATGTTGGTTTTGTGCCACACGGGTTACATTCTGAGACTTCACCGAAGCAGTCTTCTTGCTCTCCTGGTGCACGTTTGTCATTCTACACTCACAAAGCAGCTTAGAAACAGACCAAGCCCAAAATTAGCGATTTGATCCCAGCTCTAAGACCCTGGACTCTGGGAGAGTCTTCCCTAGATTCTCCCTAATATGAAGGGTTTTGTAGTCAACGCTGGTTAATACAAGCATGTTTTGTAGTGTCTTCCTTTTTACCTTTAGAGCACAAAGTCACAGAGCACATCTGCATGGTAATACAGATCTGGATGCTAACTGGGTCACCTTATTTGCATTTTGATTACTGCTTATTTAGAAGCGACATTGAGAAAAGAGGTTGATATCAGGAGCTTAAGTGCACGTGTGTCTATAAATATATGTATAAATAAATAAATGCATATTCACTGGTTTGTGAGAGATCAGTCTGATATGTACGCATCTCTCATGGACATATCTGTAGAAGTCTGGCCATGGATGGATGTTGGGTTATAAATGTGGTTATAGAATCTAACTATTCTTCTTAGTGCAATGTCACCCACTGTATGGGCACCCTGTGTCAGCTAGAGAAGTCAACTTCGCATACGTCCCCCTGTTTAGTAGTGATTTCTTTATGTATGGGAAAGCTGCATTGTTTGAAGAAGTTTACTGGGTGTCCTTTCTTCAAACCACCTATTTTGTTCTACTATTTCAATTCCGAATGCAAGCATTTTGTAATTGTGTGCAGGCGTACACATATAGACACAGAATATGTGCTAGAAAAGCTCTCTTCTTTGCACTAGAAGAGAAAAAAAGAATCACACAAACTCAGACCCATCATTAGATAGATCTCCTAATCTTTATCTCTAGTAGTTCAGTCAGACGAGCTAATACCATGATGATGGCTTTGAAATCTCTTAGGAATTGGATGAGGAGAAGTGATAGTGATGAACTCCCAGCTAATAAACACAGAGTGCTTATTTCGGCAGAATGATCAATTTCTAGATGTCCTGAGGCTTGTCTGATACAGTTGATTTACTCATCCTCGCTTACCTCACTAATAAAACCAAAGTCCACCATCAGATTACAGGGGTGCCTAGGATTTCTTAAAGGGGCAGGACGAAGCTAGGGTATCCTTCATCACATCCCTCTGAGCATCCCTCCTCACTCACAGTCCTTGAAACCCCAGCTCCCTTCCTCACTGATACTCTCTATTCAATCGACTTTGGGCTAGTACAGTAACACAGACAATTAATTTGGTACCTTGTTAGTGAAAATTTAATGCAATGATCTAAAAGAACTCTTACATATTGTGATAAACTTTAGTGCCTCCGGGCGGCACCCCTTGCTTTGGGCTCATTTCACATCTCATCCATTATGTAAATGAGATTGGGAGATAGTTGAGTTTCACTAATGTAGCTCAACTCTGATGGATTGGGGAGAGCCAGTCCTACTGAAACTAATGAGGTTAAATGCATCTCAACATTTCTTTCTACTTGGTTGATTATGCAAGCCTCTGTTCAAGAAATGGGATGCAGTGCATTTTTTTTTCAACCATCCTCTAAGGAAATTTCAGACCCTAAGTGGCCCCAGGTGTTTGGTTTGGATAATGCCCGTGTTGGTTACCACCATTACACTGGTACACAAACAGAGCTAATGGACAATGTACCATTACATGCAGCAAGACTGAGAATAGGATTTACGATAAAAGGAGAGTATTTTAATAGTTAGGGCATCTGAGGAGGTCTCTCTGTCACCCAGGTGAGAGTGAAGGGAAATTTCCAGAAGTGGACAATGGGACTAAGAAGCCCCTGGTGGAGCTTGAGATCAGAGAAGGAAACTTAGTCACTGGGGAGGCTTGGGGCTGGAAAAGGGAATACTGCATTAGATTCAGAGATTCTCAGGGAGTCAGTGCAGTTACGGACAGCCTAACCCTGAGACAGAGATAAAGAATAAGGACATCTGCACTCTGGATTTCATTTGGAAAACCAAGAAATGCGAGTTACAAAGACTGGAGGCAGGATGCTATTAAAATCAAAACAAAACAAACAAAGAAAAAAAAAACCCCAAAAAACAAGGAATATGCATTTCAGGAAAACCTGTCTCAAACTACTCACTGTCATGGAATCACGGAGGTGAGGATAAGATGCTAGTTCATAATTTAAAAATCGTACAATTTTTTAGTCTTTATTTAAAAAGGGGACTTAAAGTGGAGGAAACTGAAACAAAGACATGGCGACAGAAACATCCTGCGTAAGGCAGAATTGGAGTCCAAATGCTATTCGCCAGTTATTGAGAGCTGCCCTGCTTACTTGCAAGGAAAGGAGTTTTCAACTGGTGGATAAGGCGGTGACTCCGGAGCCAGAAGGCCCTTGGTTTAAATCCCAGCTCTATCGCTTAACTAGGTATTTGACCTTGTTCAAATTATTTAACTTCTCAAAGCTTCAGTTTCCTTATTTAGGAAAAAAAAAACAAGGTTAATAAATCACCAACTTCAGAGGGCTATCACAGGGATTAAGTGAGATGATACTTATAAAATGCTTAGTACAGTGGCTGGAACAGAGAATGTGCTCAGAACAAGCCAGCAAGCAACAAGTACAAGAATCATTGGATATTCACCAGGTGATTAGGATAGAGGCTACCCGATACTTGACTAAAGGGCTGGAGATTTAGAAGAGAGATGGCTGGCCAAGTGATCACTTCATCTTTGCCATCCCAACTAACTTCCAATTCTTTGAGAGCTGCGAAGGCAGTTAGAAAGTTTGTCAACTCTTGAATATTCAACGTGATGCTATATTCTCAGTCCATTTTTGGTGGTTGGCAATAAGGAAGCAGTTTTGTTCTTGTGTTAATTTATTCAGAAAAAGCTTCAGTGCCTACTGTGAACACAGCAATTCCAGGTCCTTAGGGGGACCCTTAAGGTATAAGAAACAGTCCCGTCTTGGGCTAGTCAAATATTTAGTTGAAGACACAAGATGCAGGAACAAGAAATTAAATAAAAATAACAATCTCCCCTGAGCTGAAAACACCACCCACATTCCTCTCCATTGCTCTTGGGGCCACACTAGAGATTTATTGGGGAAATTTTATCTAGCATGTATTCTAGAACATAGTTTAAAATGGAGTTTATTAACAGTATAACACTCATCTACAAACATGCATAATTGATCTGGTTGACTAAGAACAAGAATTCTTATTAATATATGTAATATAGTAAAAGTAACAAGGTAACCAGTATGATTATTTTTTAAAGAAGAGTGACATTTCAAAATGGTTAAAAGGTGAGCTTTGAGCCCACATTCCTTATGTTCAAATTACAGTTCTACAAGCTACTGGGTGTCTGAAACTTGCCAATTATTTAGCCTTTCTGTGCTTTGCTTTTCTCATCAATAATGAAATTAATAATAGTACCTATCCCCCAGTTTTAAATGTGAGGACACAAAGATAAATCTTAATCCTCAGAGTGCTGGAGGCAAACATATAAATACTAGTTTTTAATAGTCTGTGAAAGGACACTAGGCATAAGAGCCCTGACCGGAGAGAGAGGGTGCAGCGAGTGAGGAGGGGGACGGGATGAGTGACTTCCCTGCTGGGTCAGGAAGGACTTCACCAAGGAGCTGACACTTGGGTCTCTCTAAATAATTTGGAAGTATTGGCTGAAAGCGGATGAAGAAATTCCAGGAAGAGAGAGCAGCAGGTGCAAAGGCCCTAAGCATAAAATAGACGGCGTGTTTGGGGAAAGGAAAGAATTCTGTGTGGTGGGCAGGTGAAGTGTCACAGAAGACGCCGGCCCTGGGTCAGGCTGTGAATGGTGCTAGGAGCTGGGATTTCACATGTGGGTAACAGGGAGTCAGGACGCACAAACACCCACCATGGTGAAAAGGTGGTTTGTTCTCGTTGTGTACAACCTGGATTAGAGGGAACAAAAGCCGCTCCCAGTGAGTTTCTGAGAAGTCGGCCGAGATAAGATGTTTTTAAATCAAGGGTAGAAATTGACCCTTTGATCTCCAATGGTTCACCAGTCTGCCCTGCTGTTCACAACCCTACTTGCCTCCTTCCTTTACTTCCTTTCCCTTCCTCAACCTGTACTGGCCAAATTCCACGTGAGAAGTTCCCTTCACAGCACGGTGGGCAAACTCATGGGCAAGTTACGGCTCTTGCCACAAAGACACCTAAAGCCCTGTTTTGTCAATCAAATCTTGTTGTGTCCATGTGGACAGTTCACTGCTTAAACGGAGCTGGAGGTAAGGACTTTTAGAAAGTTATAATATGTGTTCAGGAAGATAAGTCCCCACCCAGGGTGTGTTTTACAAGTGTGGATTTGTATACATCTGCTCTGAGGTTTTCACACTTTTTTCCTGTCTTCATGGGCTGGATATTCTATATAGTTTTTGGAGGACTTTATTCCCAATACAAAATCTCCTACTGATGCTAACTCTCAAATTATGAAAGACGCTTTGAACACAAGAAGGAAAAAAATGGGAGGTTTGGGGACAGAAGAGAAAATAAGTGAACAATAACTGGGAGCAAACATTTTACCACTATAAGAGGACAGGTATGCAGGCAGAAACCATGCAGGTAAATAACCAGGAGAGCAGTGACGGCCAGGCGAAGGCGGGCATATCACCGCTTTAAACCTTGGCATCCAAACAATTTGTTAAAAAATAGTCAAGACAGTTATTAATTGGCATACAGGCCCCAAACTAAATTCTTTTACTAAATTGAAATTGCATGGCTTGTTTCATTTGTAAAAAGTCAGTCCAGCAAGTGATAGATACTGCTGGGCTGATATCCTGGGAATATTCATGCATGTAGTCATTGGTTTATTCATCAAACATGTACTGAGCATCTATAACAAAGAGGAACTTTGGTGGCAGACATTTGGTGAAAATGTCATTGGTGCACAATGTAAAGATGGGCAAGAATTAGTAAAATAATTGAGAAAGGGCAGTGATGATTCCCACCCTAACTAAAGACAAGATATACAGATTGAATCTCTGACCACTGAAGAAGTTAGGAATAGTGAACACTGGAATGAGTTCGACACAGAAACACCCTCCCATTCACGATGAATACGGACTAGAGAACGAGTCGCATCACACTGCTGCTGTCTGGAATCCTTGGCACCACGCTGGGCAGAAGCATCTTCACACAGGGGTGACTTCACATGTCCACACATGACTTACGGTCACGAAGGAATGCTGCATGGGAGGGACTGGGGGAACAGGGGCTCAGGAGATGGCATTCCCAGGCTCACTTATCTTTAGCTCTTTGACTTTGGGCATGTCACTTCTTTTTGTTCTGAGTTTCCTTGTGATCTCTAATGCTTTCTGATTCTGGACCTTGGGTAGGTAGAAGAGTTCCTGTGATCTTAATAACCAGGAGGGGAATCACTTGGCCATGGTAAGGGACGGTCTAAGAGCCAAATGTGGGAGCACTTCTATTTTTGAGGAGACAGCAGAGATCGCATTTCTATGAGATAAATGAAATAAAATGCAGTAGTTACTGGACATGAAAAGGCCTGGGAAACGCAGTCAGGTCCAGGCTCGTCTGGGTGTTTCTATCACATGTCCCACCCACAGGGCTGTGGGTACCTCACGGTAACAATGACTCAGGAGGGAACGCCTTAGAGCTGCCTTGCAGGGGAAGCCACTTTTTAATGATGTACTTTTGGATACTTTAGGACCAACCAACTGTCCTTGGTTGACCAAACAAGTACATGTGCCACTTTCAATTGAAAGCTCCCACAACTCCATGAGGAAGATAATATTAAGCACATTTTATGTGAAGAAAAGGAGGCTCAGCAACGTTAAGAAACACGTTCAAGGTCTCACCACAATTAAATGTTCGCAGAAATTTGAACCCAAGTCTTTCTGGGAGACTTGAACTCAGTCTTCCTCTCCCATGGCTATTAGGAAAACAGACTGATACCTTCATTGTCTGGACTCCAAAAAGCAACAGAAAGAATGAGAGGTCTTCCTTAGGCAGAGGCTTAAGAAAAAAACTCTTGTCAGCAAGTGGCGTGTTTCTTAATTTTGTCTAGTTGGCTCTGGATACAAGCAGATAATAGCCTAATGTGGGATTAAAAAGTTGCCAAACCTGTTGAAAAAGAAAAAATAATTCTGACTGTGCAATTAGGCTACAATGCTGGAAAATCTCCATGAACTCAGAGCTCAGAAATAACTTCCATGTTTCACATGAACCTGAGAACTAAGCTTCCCAAAGAAAAGAAAGGAGGCTGAAACCAGGGTTCAGGGAGCAAACGGAGTGGCCAAGAAGTGCCAAGGATGCCAATACCGGACTTTTAAAAAAGTTTAAAAAATAATTCCCTGACTGTAGTTCTCAAAATTGGAAATTATTACATTTCCCAAGTAATAAAACTGACAGTAAAAACATTGTTTTTCCAGCCTTGGTTATGTAAGAAGTGGAATGTGTTTGTTTCTATAAGCTCCATTCTAAAAATAATCAAAATTACCTGAGGGCAGCCCTTTGTCAAGCCAGGAATTTTCTTGAAGGCCATCCAGTGTAAAGAGTTACCAGGGTCTAGTTTTGGGCAAATGGAAGCCCTGTTGTTGAAACAGGCTGAGGGTGGCGAAACAGTGGTCTTCCAGTGTCCCTTTTAACGTCTCCTATCAGGAGTCCATACTCTCTTTGTCACCTCTGAGCCCAGGGTTAGTTCCTACTTTTTCCTTTCAGGATAAACTCAAGCAGCAGGTAACCTCCCTCACGCAGAACTGCCACATCCCATGACCTTACAGAGAGCCCCCACCTACATCCCTGCTCCGTACCCCCTATTTACACTCACTCAGGTTACCACTTGGTTATACGACATTTCAAACTCATCAAATCAGTCAGATACATTTCAATCACTGCTCAGCTTTGGGCAGATGAATCCATTTAAGACTTAGATTCCTTGGTGGTAAAACGGAAATGAAAAGAGATACTTTATGAAATTTGCTGAGGCTTCAATGAAATAAAGATCTATTGAGTCTCTATCACACTGCCTGGCTCTTAACAGGTTTATTATTATTATTATTATTATTATTATTATTATTATCATTATCATCATCATCATGCACAATGACCCTGCCTTCTCAAGAAGACAAAAAGTTGAGAACAGAGTTTGTGTTCTACATATTTCTCATATGATTTCGGCAGGGTCCACCAGGCAAAGGGCTAATAAGAGATCATGTGATCAACTAACGCGTGCTTATGGATCTGCACCTGTGCCTGCAAAGGGCATGGAGAGACACTCAAAACCACACCATTAACACTACTCCTAGAAGTGGAAACAAGATGGTATTTTATTCCAGTCTCCATAAAAAAACGTTCTACAATTCTATGGATATTATAAATAAGAGGATGCAATTTTTATGATTTGAGCAATCATGGTAGAAATAAGAGCTACTTATTATTCCATTTCAAGAATGTAAAACACAGAGAAAGGGATGTTTACCTGTGCCTTTAATTCTCAGATACCATGAGGGGAGAACAATGTTAGGGAACAACCACTCAACATCTGCTGCCCGGATCTCAGAATCTCAGAATAATGAGACTGGAAAGACGGCTGAATGGATTCCATCGTTCCATGGAAGAGGAAATGAAGGCTCTCAGGAACCCCACCATGTGTTTTTGGTGAAACTATTCCAACCTGGACCTCTGGATTCTGGTCCTCTTCCCCAGCCATAGGGGTATCCAGGCCTTTCATGTTATTTGCCTGTCCAGGTGCCTGACTTCCAAGTTTCTTTGCTTATTTTGTTTATTGGCTGTGAAGGTCCCATCAGGGGACGTGATGAAGTGAGATGCGGATGGAGTGGGGTGGGCAGACCCCTGCAGAACAATCTATAATTTGCTTTTGATATTAACTTCAAGAGAGGAAAAGCAACAGGGTCTCCTGACATCACTAAAAGTCAGTGGTAACAACAGAAGAGATCAGACTGTGGTTTGTTCTTTGAAAGAAGAGATATAGGTGACAGAGTTTACTGGCAACAAGGCAGCATTTGGCCACCATATTGATAGATGGAGTCTCTGGAGCCACATCTTTGTTGCCAGTGGGAAAACATGCCCCAGGCCCTAAAATCGCCCCTATCTGCAAGGGTCCCTTCATTGCTAAGGAGGTCCCAGATGCCAACCGATAATAGTCCTAAGTGTTCCTTATGGGCACTTAACTTATGAGTTTTGGGTGCTCGAAGCTGGAGGGGGCGCTGGTGATCTTCTTCCAGTAGAAAGAGGAGGCTGGGGTCACCAACAGGGACACTTTTGTAGATTCCTGTTTTGCCTTCTGTTGGCTGCATTACTGGAGGGTGGGGTCTGGGAGATGGGTGCCTCAGGTCTACTGTTGGCATCTCTCATTGTCCTCCTCTTCCTGAGAACAGGTGCCATGCCTGGGACTACCTTCCTAAAGCAGGAATGTTCCTCTTCCTGTCTCAAGAGCTTGGGGCACTGACTGGCTGTGGTGAAAATCCATCCAGTCTTTTTATCCCCACATGAAGCCCCCAGATCCAGCTGTTTTTATACGGACATCCCCATAGGCTGGGCCTGGTCTAGTGACCATGTGCGAGGAAACAAAGGAAGAGAAAAAGGCTGATGGTGGCAGCTTTCAGAGGTGGGTATAGCAATTCCAACAGAAGGGGAAAAAAAAGAAAAGATGGCATTTCCATGCAGCCGTGAAAGGAGATGGAGGAATCCTTCTTCTCCTTGAACAATAAGGGCTCCTGCTAATTTTAACCAGAGTCGGCTCTGAAAAACCTGCAGTTGACTGTGAGTCACTGGCCCTCCAGGGAATAGGAGGTGGGGAGGGGTGAGTGTGTGTGTGTGTGTGTGTGTGTGTGTGTGTGTGTGTGTGTGTGTAATCTCACGGTGCCCAGAGCCCTGGAGATCCTGGAACACTTCAGTAGCACAGGCCAGATTCATTAAAAACCCTGGCTACAGGCCAGCAGTTAAAATTGAAGCAGCATATTTATTGCATTTTGTTCAAATAAATCTGAAAACGTGTGAATCATATTCCTAGGAGAGATTGGGAAAAGAAGTAAACAACATCAGGCTAATACTTACAAGCCATGGCGGAGGGAGAACAAAGATACAGGAGGTTCTGCTCTACAGGAACTCTGTGTGATGCTCGCCCTTGGAGGTGGGGGCTGGAGAGGGCCACACTCTCCCGCCACTTTAGGGCGGGTGGCTTTGCCCTGGCACATTCTACCCTGCTCTCTGGGCCTCTGTTGTTTCCCAGATGCTGCTGCTGCCATCCTGCTTTCTAATGGCAGCTGCAGAAATTAGATTCAATTATGGGCTTCCCAATAATAGTGTATATATAAGGGAAAACCTCGTCCACTCCACTTGCCCAGTTCATAGGAAACTCTGCAAGAGCTCAAACTAATTATTTGCCTCTACAAAGCAAAATAAGTAGCTGGGCAGCTTTATGATGTCTGGACTGTATTTTCTTTTGTTGTTTGATACCTTACAGTGATGCTGGGTGGGACCGCCTGCTTTAGGAAGTCATCTCCAGTGGGTAGAGATTGTGGATTGGACTTTGGGACTCAGTTTCCTTAAGTGTAAAATGATAAGAATTCCTCTCATATGGTAAGTATGAGGACTGAATGAATGAAATGTCCTATAAAAAACATCTAACTCAAGAACAAAATATCCCCATGACCAAATGTCAAATCTCTTTCTCTGTTAAAGAGATGGTTTATGGGTCTAAGTATGTATAACCACTGATCTATTTTTTCTCTGTTCAACCCAAGATTGTTTCAATAGCATAATTTTGCCTTTAACTCCCTCCCTCATTGCCTTTCACTATATGTGTGCTTGTTGGTGTGAAACATTGAGAAAGGTAGAATAACAGGTAAGAAGTGTGGTCCCAAACTCCTCTTTTACTTCATACAAGCATGACTGATTATACATCCTCAGAAGCATTCTGAGTCTTTGGACAATTATAAGAGGCACAGGGCATGGGTGGGGTGGTCAGAGGCCTACTGCTGGTCACCCAAAGAAAACCAGGTGTATGTCTGTTAAGTTTTAAGGCCATGGGAAAGGTAAGATACATCTAAGCACTGTATATGTATTAATTAAGGTTAGATTCTTAGGTAAAAGTGTCATGGTGACAGCAGTGAAGGCTGATCAAAACCCAGGCATTGGCTGTCAATACCTAGAGCTGGCAGAGGGGGCAGGTTTCCGAATTAGGGCTAAAAAGGTGACATGACTGGATATACCCATCTCGCTTAGATTCCCAAGATGACTCTTGGGAAGTTGGCTTTTTTTTCTAGCACCTTAATACCTGTCCATTTCAGGGTTGGGACTCACCCAATTCCTTCTTTTCAGGCCTGGCGAGGTTCAGAGCCATTCCTTTCTACTCCCTGTGCCCTGATCCATGGGGAGGCGGTCCAGCTTCCAGGAGCTTCTTCCCATGGTCTAGAATGCTCGGCACTACTCGGGGGACCCCTGATGGCAAGGCAGAGAGCCCAGAGAAGGCTCCTCCCTGGTTGTTTGAGGCATGCATTCCAGGTGCTGAAACTCTTTACCTCACAGATGTGCTAGTTACAGTGATAGTAATAGCAAATACTTAAATGGCACATACATGATACTAGGATACTCTTCCAATCCCTTTACATGTATTCATTTCATATTTACAGCAAACCTATGTGGGAGGAGCATTATATTTGTTCCCATTGCACAGAGGAGGCACAGTGAGAATAGGCACTTTACCGTTTGCTACTACAACTATCAGGTGGTATAGTCAGAATGTGAGTGCACGCACACTGGCTTCAGAGACCTCACCACTAAACAATGCCGTACGGTCCTGGTTTCGTGGCTGTTTGGCCCTCTCAAGAACCACACAATCCTAAATCTGCCAACCCTGCCTTGACCGTCCCTTCCTATGAAAACCACAGTAAAGGCTGTTGCCCTGGTGCATCTCCATGTGGCCCTGCACGCCAGGCGCACAGTGTGGTGTTCCCTCTGTTTCTAGGGTTCATTTCATGTTTTGGTTTCCTGAGGGTGTGCCAGGAGAAAACTCAGTAAGTAGCCACTAGACCTGAGGGTAACAGGAAGCTGAATCAAGCGTGCCAGTTAATGTATTTACATCTCTATGAGCCATGTCTCTGATGGTATGGGCTGACACTGAAATGTGCTTTCTTGACCCAACAGCAGGAGGACGCACCTGAATTATTTTTCCCGTGATGGGGTGGATGTGCCCTGATTCATCAGCACATCCTTCTTCTTTGCTCTTTTAGTGTAGGATGGTAGGTCAGAGCAAAGGGAAGCCTGTGGCCAGTGAAGCAGGCCAGAGCTAACTGGGTGACGAGGGAATGAAACCAATTCCGTTGAGCCCTTTAAATCTCCATCTCCTTGCCATGGACTGTAGGAAGTCCAGTTGTTACTTAATGGATGGCTGCAGGCTGTCTCCTCTAACTCCCTCAGCCGACATGCTGACTGCTGATTGCACAGCAGACGCTGGCTTTCCCCGCCCCTCCCACTTTGGAGAATTTGAGTCCCAAAGCTCAATGATTCATTTTGCTGTGCTGCCTGGGAATTCAGGGGGAAAAAAAAGTCTGCCAAACATCATTTGCTTGTTGAATGGAAGACTGAATGGATGATTGAATTAAGGCAGAACCTGAGAAGAAACCAAGTTGTTTAAACACATCTGTGTATTCCCAAGTGTCATGGACACCACATGCCTTCTCCTGAAAGCGAATTTAAAAACAGAGCTGGGAGCAACCTGGTGGGTGAGTTTTGTCTGTCAACCACAACCCTTGGAGTTTCAGGCTTCACAGCATGACTGGGGATGCCTCGTGACGACACAAGAAGGGCAAAGGCACGAAGTGGCTGCTGCTCAAAAATAATCAGCCACCATCCTAACTCGTGTGTGTCTAAGTGGATCCAACTCCAGAAACAGGTTTCTCAAAATTCCCACTGGGCTGAGGCAACCAGAGTTTCATTGCGCCGCTCATGGAATGAGTTATCAAAGCTGAAGTGTGTAGGCGGGGTTCAAGGCCAAAGGGGTGAGCTCTTGGGTCTCCCCCCAAATCCCACTGACCACTGGGAATGGTAGTAGACTGGGGGCTCTGTGGCCGGCGCCAACCTAGCATCCTGCTCTCTACTTTGGAAATACCCATGAGATTCCTTCACCCGAAAGCTGTTTGAGTTGGTTGTGAGCTGGATAAAAACGATCTTATGCCTTTTCTCATCAACCCGACTCCTGCCAAGTCATGTGCATTAATCATGTTTTTTATTTTTCATATTTTATGATGCTTTGACATTTGGGTCCTTACTGGTCCTAGAGAGACTGTCTCTCCCAGAGCTAACTAATTCCTAGAGATATTATAGCAAGTGACTCCCCTGACAGCATGTCTTTCATGTGCAAACCAATCAAACATATCCACCGACCACCTCCTTTATGGAGCTCTCATAGATTGAGCTGCTATCCCACTGTCCTAATATCACCCCGGGGCCAGGTACCTGGCAACTAGGGGCAATCTCTACACTCTGCAGCCTGCTCAAATGATTCAAACCAGCCAATCCTAAATCTGCCAACCCTGCCTTGCCTGGTCTTTCCTATGAAAACCACAGTAAAGGCTGTTGCCCTGGTGCATCTCCATGTGGCCCTGCACACCAGGCGCACAATGTGGCAGTCCCCCTGTTTCTAGGGATCTGTGAGTATAAACTTCCTTCATGACAAACGTTTTCATGTCTGCCTGTCTTATACCTGGTGAAAGCAATTCCCGAGTGCATGTTAACATACAAAGATTCATGTCGATTCCTAAACCTCCCCATCGCCCTTGAATTGAGTCTGGAGAATTAAAAAGCGGTTACTCTCCTACCATCTCTCAATCCCTTAATATAAGCTGAGGTCTTTATTTTTTTATCTTATGCTAGGATAGTTATTTTATTGGGATAGTAATGTTAAAAAAAAGAGCTTGAGAAGCATTTCCAACAAGATTATCAACAACCACAGCAATAAGAGATAAGAGGTAGAAAGCATTACTATGTTAGGAATTTTTTTATAGGCTATTTTCTTTCATTCATACAATCTCCATCAGTGGTCTCTGCATAACCGTGGGTTGCCCAGGACCACACAGCTTGGCACAGGTGGAACTCAGACCTTGGCAGTATGAATCCTGAGGCAGCACATGGGGCTGGTGCACACTGAGGGCAGCCATGCCCAGGAAGTGGAGTTTTGGGAGAGCACTGAGACCAACTGTGTGCAGCCCTGGAATAGTGCTACAGAAAGAATGGTTTGTGACCTGGCTGTTGGCCAGCCGATTGGGAGCTGGCCCCTGAGAGAGAGAAAGACATTGCACTTGTACATGAGGTCTGTCAATTAAGTTTGCGAACTTGTTGCTAACCTTTTTTGATATCAGAGGGCTTATTCATTATGAATTTGTACCAACTGCACAAACAGCTAACCAAATTTATCACTTGGAAGTGCTGAAAAGGCTTCATGCAAAAGACAAAAACAACCTGAACTTTTTGCCAACAATTCACAGCTCTTGCATCACGACAATGCACCGCTCACACGGCACTGTCTGTGAGGGAGGTTTTAGCCACTAAACAAATAACTGTATTGGAACACCCTCCCTACTCACCTGATCTGGCCCCCAATGACTTCTTTCTTTACCCAAAGATAAAGGAAATATAGAAAGGAAGATATTTTGATGATATTCAGGACATCAAGGGTAATACGAGGACAGCTCTGATGGCCATTCCAGAAAAAGAGTTCCAAAATTGCTTTGAAGAGTGAACTAGGCACTGGTGTCAGTGCATAGCTTCCCAAGGGGAGTACTTCGAAGGTGACCGTAGTGATATTCAGCAATGAGGTATGTAGCACTTTTTTTAGGATGAGTTCACAAACTTCATTGTCCAACCTCGTATAAATCAAGTATGACACTGAGTATACTGTTTAGTTCCACTTTTTTGTTTTATTTTATTATTTTTCTAGTGAGACTTTGTGAATGAAGGAAACAGCATACTGATTTCCACTAACGCATCATTTCCTTGTCTTGTTCTCATGGGTCAGCGCTCTGCAATCCTTGCTATAAAACAGTATATGCTGCTCCATCCTCTCTGAGGTACAGGACTACAGCTTGGACAATTCCTGTGTTGGACCATGAATAAGAAGGTCTTGCTGGCTTATTTGTTTAATCATTGACCAAGTCTCTATTAGGTGCCTGGCACTATGGTACACACTAGTGTCACACCTGTCCCTGCCCACCTAGAGAGCAAGTCTCTTCTACGCCAGAAGTCTGTAACTCTGACAACAGTCCTGTCCCTGCCACATCAGAATCATCACTTGTGACTGACTTTTTCACTTGTGCATCACTTCCTTACCGCGAACACATTGTGGAATCTGTAATCCTAGAACTGAGATGCGTATTTCCGGAGCATGCCCGGAGTATCCACATTAGTCGAGTTGATCGATTTGACTTGATCATATGAATTATGCTTTCTTACTGAATACCATATGTAATTCTGTCAGCATCCAGTTATAAAAGTAACATTTGCCTTTTCAAATTAGAGCTTTGCCGACACTACTGTACTGTATGCTTAAAACTTTCTAAGAGGGTCAATGCTGTGTTAAGTGTTCTTATAAGAACAACAACAAAATATTAATAAAGGGGGTGGGAGGAAGCTTTGGGAGGTGACGGGTGGTCGTGGTGGCTTCATGGGTGTACATTTATCCCCAAACACATAGGTTGTGTACACGAATTATGCACACTTTTTACAGGTCAATTATACCTGAATAAAGTGGTTAGAAACAGACAAAGAAACAAACAACTTGCTTTTAAGCTAAAAAAAAAATTAGAGCTTTGTCTTCCTTCAGGCTCTAGCCCAAGTCCACACCAGCTACATTAGCCATGACCCTGAGAAATTACTTAACCCCCTTAAGCCTGAATTTTCTCATCTGTAAATACTAGAAGTACCCAACTCTAAAGGGTTGTGGTGAGGAATAAAGTGACACATACACCACATTTAGCATAATGTCTGGCACATGGCAACTGCTCTTTTATAAAGCTTCTGTTGTTCTTATTTTCAGTTAATTGTGAATTAAGTGAGGAGGCAGGAGTCCTAGAAACTGGATTGTTGGTAATGCCCATGAGAACCATGAATGATACATCCATTCTCAGCACTGTGCTTCTATAAACTTCTGGGATGCCTTAGTGTGTACTTAGTTATTTGTTTAAGGAATGCAAACACATTATAACATCTGCCTAAGCCAAAAAATGTCATGCCACATATCACTGTCAAGTTCTTAAAAAGTTACAGAAAAAAGTTATAGGAAGCATTTATGTGTGTGTGTGTGTGTGTGTGTGTGTGTGTGTGCGTATGCACATGAGTGCACGTGCATATGTAATTTGGGGATTATCAGCTTTTATAGATTTTCTAGGCCCAGGCTTCCTCCTATACGGAGAAGAAACAGACGTTAACAAACAGTCCATTAGGGTGTGAATTTACCGATATGCTGGGGCCAAAGCACCAGATGCTCTTTAACCAAAGTGCTTTCGGGCCCTGGTTAAGCCTCCCTTAATGCCCCACTTGGCCTGAATCTCCAGGAGGCACAACCGTTCATGACCAAACACACATTTTGGGGTGGGCTGGATGCCCGCAATGGGGGCTTACAGCATGGGGGGGGGGAGTGCACGCGCGCAGAAGACAGGCGTGCTGAAGAGGACGCGATGCTTTTACAACTGAGGATTTTTCCTTTTCTCTCCCTCCCGCTGTGCTCAGTAACAGAGCCTCTGAGGCAGGAGGCTGTGGTTAACAGGCATTGATCTGTGTACCAAAGGCTAGACCACAGCCGATCGAGGGAAAGACATGTGATTAAACAGTTCAGTGGAAACTGGAAACAAAAACACAGGGGCTAGCAGGAGGCATGAGCGGCGTGGGGGATTGGAAAGGATGAGGCGCTGAGTCTCAGAAGACCTGACCTGGGGTCCTAGCTCCATAACGCATGTGGTGTACAACCAAGCAAGTCAGTCTCTGGGCCTTAGTTTACCCATCAAACAGACCAGGTTAGCAATTCCTAACCTATCTCATTCATGATTTCATAAAGAGTTCCAAATAAGATTCTAGACGTGAACACTTCCACAAAATACACACAAATACAAACTTGAATTATCACGTGGCTGGAAGGAAGGCTCTCCTAGAGTCACAAATGTATGAACCAAGGGCCTGAGGAAACCTGTGAATAATAATGAATCGGGCTGAATGATGATAACAAAAACCAAAAAACAAACAAAAAAATCCCTCCAACAAGAAACAACAAGCGTGTTACAATCTCCCATGTCCTCTAAAAGCCACGGCTATACTGAACCACCCACCGAGGTGATATCATGCCCCATAAAAACCAGCACAATCATTATCTTTCCACCATGGGGGGACACGGCCCCCCTCCATGCTTCAGGCCACAGGCGTTGGAGATGGAGGCCATTTCTCTCCGGCAGAGCTGCTAACCTGGCGTACACCTGGGTTGCCACGGGGAACCTGGCAGCCAGCACCTGCTGTTGCAGCTGCAGACCCGTTCGCTGGCAAACGCCAGAAAGCGTTTTGCGAGGTTGGCTGCAGGGCCTAGTGCGGAGCGTGCAGCTCCGTCTGGTGCCTGTAGGTATGGCTGGCGGCCGGGAGGAAACACAGCTCTTTTCGCATCCTCCCTTCTGAGAACATGACTTCTGAGGAGCCCTCATTAAAAGGAGTGTTGCCACCACTGCGCAAGGTGGCAACTGCCTCCCGGTCCCCTCCATTTTCTCATCTGTGGAAGCGGGCTCTGGGTGAGGTGCCATATTGTGCCCCCAAAGCCAAGGAGACAAGCTGCTCTGCCACCTCGCTTTTGCGGCTCTGCTGTCAGAGCTCTTGTCAACACACGGGGGCCCCCGACCCCGCCTGGGCCTGGATTCCTCCTCTCCACCTGGCTGTTGCCATGCTGACCACCAAGCCCATGCTGGGAGTTGGAGTCTGCTATTTCTATTATAGCTTACGGGGTACTCAGAACCTTGTCTTTAGCTGGAAGAAATCTGGAGATTTCGTTTCGCTTTCCCCTTTGTATCTTGAGGTGTGCATTACTACCCCATGTCTCTGAGGAGGAAACTGAGGCTTAGCTAGCTCAAATATTTTGCTTGAGGTCAGAGGTGGTAAACAGTTGGGAGCCAGGAAAAGCAGCCTCGTCCAGCCAACTCCACAGTTTTTGCTCTTTGTGCCTCCTCAAGATGCTCTTTTGGGAGAGGAACAGGCTCTGGTGTTCTCCTTCATCACTTCCTTAAGACTGGCTCCTGAGCTGCCCTTCTAATCTGACTGGTGTCCTTATCAAAAGGGGACATTTGGGAAGGACATGCACACAGGCGAACATCCTGGGAACATGAAGCAGAGATCAGGGTGATGTGTATAAAAGTCAAGAAATGCCAAAGTTCACCAGGAAGCCCCCAGGAGCAAGGAGAGGCATGGGATTGATTCCCCCTCATAGCTCTCAGAAGGAACCGAGTCTGCCAACACCTTGGTCTTGGACTTCTACCCTTCAGAACTACGAAAGAATACGTTTCTGTTGCAGAAGCTCCCCAGCTTGAGGGGCCCTCCTATGGCAGTCCTGGCAAATTCAGGCAGCTGTGGAGACTCTGAATAAGCCTACAAAAAACCATTAAAGGGAGAGTTAGTAGGAACAGATATAGATTAATTAGAGTGCTTGAGGAAAGGGAGAAATAGGATGACTAAGAGAGCTTTAAAACTTCATGGAGGGGGGGAGGGCTTGAGTCAGACTTCAGATCGTTTTTAAAGCTTATTCTCTGATTTGGTGTCTTCAAACGGTTTTGCATTCTAGCCCTCCAACCACTGTTAGGGTGTTTCATCTCTTTCCCTGAGCTTTATTTCACACCTCTTCTTCTGTATAAAGTCCTGAGCTCACATCCACTGTGCATTTTCTATAAGACAGTCTGGGTGACCTAAAAGTTCTTTCAATTTGAAGAGTCTGTTGACCCGACGACTGGAACTCTAGAGGCCACATTTTAAACCGGGCCCACCTTCCGGCCGGTGGGCTAAATATTCTTCTAAATATTCTTTCCCATCAGAAACATCACTATTACACCTCCTTCACTTACTCTATGGTAAGGCTAAGATTGTTTTGAAAGCACCCTAATTTTGGGAATTTTTAAAGGATTGACCATCAGGACTTTTGTTTTAGTAAATTCCAAAGAAAACAAAATATGACTAATTATTATAGTATTCTGAGGTGGTGGTACATTCTAACTAGAATTTTTTTCTTCCAGGAGTGATGATGGTTGGTGTCTGTCTTCTCACAACATTGGTTTCCTTCCTTCACTAAGACATTGTGGCAAAACCCTTACAGTACTTAGCAGATCACTGAGCTTCTCAGTGTTATTTCCTTTAAAAATAACAATCGTAACCATGAAATTCCTTTGTCCCTCCACCAGCTGTATTCCTGGCGCGTTCCCTGACTATGACGATGAGGAAGCTTATCTGGATTGCTCCCAGTGTCAATTAATGATGTTTTAAAAATGACAGGGGATGTGAACTGAAAGAAGAAAACCGTTCTCTAATCTCAGCAGAAAAGTCAGGGACTTGAGCTTTACAGTTCAGAGACTCTGCAGGGTCCAGCAACAGACAGAAACACGCTCTCACCCTGAGTGGGGCCCGTGATTTCATTGCCTGGGCATGTAAGGAAATCTGTTACAAGCTTGGTACAATCGACCTGGGGCTGCTGCTTTTCACGCTGACAAGAAGAAAGTGTGGTAAAAATAAGGTGGTGAGATAAGCATCAGGTTAGGTCTCTGGGGACCTGGTTCCCCCTCGGCTCCGTTTCTATCTACTCAAAGCGTTACCTGAATTCTCAAGATTTCTGTTTCCTCACAGGTAAGAAAACCTGAAGATCCTTTTCAATTCTAATATTCTTTGATTCTATAACAGGCATCTGGTTATGAGACAGAAAGGGAAGATCACAAAAACATGAAGAGCAGACATGTGTATCTTCTGCACAGTCCCTGTGACAGAATGTGCCGTGCCCAGGGTCAAATAAGAGCAATGCTCACACCGCACATGGGTGCAGAAAAAATGAACTTGGGGTGCCAAGGGCAGCATCAACTTGGAACATTCCTATCTGCATGGTATGAACTGAAGAGAACCGCAGGAAGAGGCCCCTACATTACATCTCACTCCAAGATGGCGGGAGCGTGCATGGTATTTTGTCAGGGCTGTGTTCACACTTATGCCATATGCTGCTTTGATTTTCACCAGGTGAGACTTCTTCAAAGTCAGCATTCTTGACAATTGGTTTAGATAATTCTGTTGTTTTTGTTTTTTGTTTTATTTTGGGAGGGAGAGGGCAGATCAGTCCTGTGCCTTGTAGGATTTTTAGCAGTGTCCCTGGCCTCTACTCACTAGACGCCAGTATGACCCCTCCCCCCCCACACACACACTGTATGACAATTAAAAATGTTTCCAGAAATTGCCCAATGTCTCCTGAGGGACAAGACTGCCCCAAGGTGAGAACCGCTGCTCTAGTGGGATCTAATCTTACCAAAAGACTACCCACACCCAAATCATAAAGCACAACTTTAAGAAAGGTCACTGCTCCTACCTTTGAAAAGAAAGCCACCATGATAGACTGTGAACATCAACAGACATTGGGGTCCCTGTACAACTAAATGCCTTCTACAGGGTTAGAAAATGTGACTTTCAGGTTACTGCTGCCTCTGTCTTTCATCACATTGCTATTCTTAGGGCATCTAAAGGGGAAGGGAAAGCGGGGTCTTTGGACTCTGATGAGGATGGTTTGACCGTGAGGATGTAGGTGGTCTTCCTCATGTGTTTACAATGGGAAGCGCTTGCTCTGACGCTGTGCCAGCACAAACATTGCCTATGTAACGGGCTCATGATGGTGCTGGGTTGTGTAGACTAGTGTAATTACACTGCTTGCACATGACAATGACCCACTGAGTAGGCCTGGACTCACATACAGAAATGGGTCAGAATGGAAGGGAGTCATCATGGAACACAAATCATGCATCCCAAGGACACTGCCATTGTCCCAAGGTTGATCCAACTGTGGAACCATCAGAATCAGCTTGTGAGCCAACCAACAAATTCAGTTTCAGGATCTGGTAACGACCATCGATTGAGAACTAAAGCATATACTGATTCACTAGTGCTGCGGACAGAGGATGAAGATTTCTCCCTAATTGAGAATATGTACAAGATATGCACCAAAGTTTCTAGAGGCAATTCCAGAAATATGCCAAAAGTTCTTCGAGCAATGGTAGCTTTGTGGAATGTGGTGTGTCCTCTTGAGACAAGGACCTTTTCATTTGGCTCAGTACATATCGGTATATTTATTAAATGGATAAATGTAATTACTCAATACTAGTATCTCTTATATACCAAGGTATTCATCGACTCACCCCAACCACCCAAGTCCTTCACTACCAATCCCCAAAGAAATAGTGAAGAGGGAAGGTCCCCAGTGCTCTTGACTTCAGCCAAGTTTCCACTGTCCCTTGAGGATCATTTTTTTCAATGGACCCCTTTAAAATGGCCTGAAAAAGTGAAAAGAACCAACCCCTTTCTGTGAAAGGGGAAGAAGCTCAATAATATCTCCTCAGGTGAGGTCTCTGCTGAGGTCTGAGTACTTTGGAGAAGGCGACCACCACACTCAAGCAAAAACTGGAGGTGACAGGTACCGGGGAGAAACCACCCACACAAGGTAATAACACGCAGCACTTAAAATTGGGCACCATCCTAGGAAACGTTTATAGGCTTACAATCATAATTACAAAAGATGGAGGGTATGGAGGGAGAGATGAAGGAAAACAGAAGATGAATGAAAGAACTGTTCCATTCCTGGCCACCATTAATAACAGCACCGAATTATAACAAATCCTAAGTGAATAGGAAGAACAGTATTGAGACAAACACTGAATTCCAGGAGAGACCAGACCTGTGTTTTAAAAACAGGGCCATGTGCTTCGGAAGGAATGCTGTGTGCTTAGTCTTGTTTATAACATGGCAAAGGATTCAAGAATGTAATCTGTTCCTCTTGACCAAAAAAAAAAAAAAAATTCTCCTCAACGCTCACCCTCCAACCACCCCACCCCTTCCACCCCTTGCCCTGTTCTGATCCCAGATCTGAAAGATGGAATTCTATAGTGAATTTCTGGAATGTTCGGCTTGGGCTTGTCTTTCATCAGTGTAGCTAGATGATGGAGCTTTGTTGTTGTTTTTTTTTTAAAGAGATCAGTGTGCGGAAGGGAAGATTTTCTGAGGGAGCTTTTCAGACTTGTTGGATCTAAGGTATTTTTAGGCAGTCTTTTTTTTTTTTTGGCAGGGGCTCTGGATAATGCACAAGGTCTGCAGATTCCAACAGGAGCATCTCCCTCTAACTCTGTGGGGACAAAATCCCTCCTGACTTCATTCTGTCTTGGACAACTTTCCTGAGGATTCTTGGAAGGAGTTTAACTGGCAAGTGAATGCAGTGAAGCAAATGAAAGAGCATGGGTTTAGGGGGTCTCACATCTCTTCTACTTTTTCCTGGTTGTGCCATCTTGGAGACATTACTTGGCCCTGCAAAGCCTCAGTTTCCATCACTGCAAAAGGAGAGGAGCAGGGCCAGCCACATGGCGTGTTGGTTAGGAGTTGGCTTGGAATACCAGGTCTGAGCATCAAGGCGCTGGTTTGGATCCCACATGAGGGCCAGTGTGACACTGCACCCTCTACAGCTAAGAACATCAGCTCGACCTGGAGCTGGGTTACCATGAGTTGTCAGTGACGGCGTAGGCTGCAGGGGGCTGTCCCGCAGTGGGCGTGAGCTTTCGTGAGCAGCCGTGAGCCGCTGTGAGTGGCTGTCCAATGGCCGGTGAGTGACTGCCTCACCCGGGAAGAGCGCAATGATAATACCAACATGGGTCAGTGAAGCAACGTCCTCCACAACTAGACTGAAGAACAAAAGAACAGCAACTTCTCTGTTCCCGTCCCACAATTCCCTAACACTGTTCCCATCCCTCCAATTCCCCAATTAAAAAAATCTTTAAAAAAAAGAAAAAAAGGAGAGGAGCATTCTCTTCATTGCAGGGCTTTTGTAAAGCTCAAATTAGAATGCATCTGTGAAGTAACTAGCAGCGGGGAGGCACACAGGGTGCAGTCAAAATGTTGCTTCCTTTCTTCAGGTCCCTTGGAGAATGACAGGATCGGGAGTGCAGGCTGGAAAAGTCTAGAAAGCACATCTGTCCCAGCTTTTGCCTCAAGGAAGAGTCCCTTCCACCTGATAGATGGGGACTCCAAGCTCTGCTCTAAGCAAGGCAGAGGTGAGATGAGAGGCTCGCCACCTGCTCGAGCGGCCCATCCTGGGTGGACGGCTCTCACTGTTAGAAAGCTCTTACTGTAAGCCAGCATTTGCCTTCCTCGACTTTCCGCTCACTGAGAATAGGGACATTTAAAAGCAATAACAAAAACAACTAACACTTCTGTGCACTTACTTCGTACCGTGCGCTGGCCCAAGAGATTTTCAGCCATTGTCAGATTTAATCCTCATGACACTCAATGAGGCAGGACTTCATATTGTCCTCATTTCACACATGGTGGAACTCAGGCTGTGAGTGGCAAGGCGACCTACCACAAATGTCCCACATTGCAAGTGGGAGAGCTGAGACTTGAACCCAAATCAGTCTGACTCCCAGTTCATTGGAGACCCTTAGGCTACACTGCTGTCTTCTGCAGCTGGACCACTTAGCATAGTGTTGGATTCAGAGGAGGTGCTCAGCAAATAGAAAGTGAATGAACGAATGAATAAATGAACAGATGCACACATTTCTAAAGAAGTAGCCTATCTGCAAAGTAGTAAGGAAAACTTGGACTGTTGCCATCTCCATTTTGTTGGAGTTTTTTAGGATCTCCTGGCCTCATCTTTGCTGCTCATGCTGTGTTTGTAACTCAGCACCACATTTAAGTGGATAAACATGTAGAGCGTACACTCTGTCTAGTGTGAAGTTTTCCACGTGTGTGTGTATTTGTGTGTGTGTGTATGTGTGTGTGTGTGTTGTGTGCATTTTTAATGGTGCACCCCAGATCTAGGGATATAGATTTTTAGTAGCATCTTTGTTACTGTTTTAAGTTCTTCATTAAATTACTAGACAACTTCTCTGCTTTTTCTTTATTTTTGTCAATGAGAAAATCATAAGACATAAAGCTGTAGAAGTCTGGGAGGTTTCTCTATCAAGTATAAAACATACATGTATATTTTCAATTTTAAAATTATCTTTGTAAAATATAGACAAATTTTGAGCAGATATGGGGCTCTGTAATGATCCACAGGATTCTCTCTAACCGTAGTCTCTAATCCTACCCCTAACCCCGACTCTGCCCTTTCACAACTACCTCACTTCCCCAATCTTGGACCCTGTTTTCAGTCAGGAGCATGGACAGAAGACCTCAGGGCAGCACAGGGGCTGCCCAGCGTCCTGGCTGGTCACTGCAGCTCCTACTTTGTCCCTGGCCTTGTCCTCATTTATGCCTCTGCCTAGTGACTTGATTCTACTAACCCAAGTGTGCTTTTGTCTGTCCAAGTTCAAATGTCTATACTGGCTCCCTCATAACCAAGACCAGCCTCCCATTTCATCCTCTACTGGGGATGGGAGTTTTGGCTTAGAAGCCCAGACTAGGAGTTCTTATGCCAAATCGGGTTCCTCTTGCTTAAATACCATCTGAGGACCATTGTCGGTCTTCATGCCAGCAAGGAGGTCAGAGTTCAGCACTAGTAGGGGACGCAGGCTTGCAGCACATCACTGTCATATAACATAACACTGGAATATGGACAAAAGAACATTGGGAACTATAATCTCTGGTTCAAAAAAGAAAGACTAACAAGCTTTTTGTGTTTTGCTTTTTATCTCTCTCTTGGTTAAACATTTTAATTTGGCTGTATTTAATTTCTCTGTGGTCAGTCACAAGCACTTGATAAGAAAACCTCTAGACTGTAAGCTACTAGAGGAAGGGCGTAACTGTTATCTTACTACTTTCATTATCAATTATTCAGCATTACATGATGCAGAATTACGTCCTCCAAAATACTTGTGCGTCATGTCGGGGGCTGTGCATACACGGACAAATTGAATCAGCTAGTATGACATGGATTTACCAGGTCAGCTAATTTTAGCAATGCAGGCAAACTAATAAACTATTAGTTTCCCTTTTACTATGGAGTATTATTAGTAAGAGTGATTTTCATGAGTGAGGCTGTTCTAACTTTCTATACCATTATGCCTATGTATACAAAACCCCAAGTTCACAATCCATTAATATCTGATAAAATAATGCAGGTGACATGGATGCACGATGCACACTGCACATGTCCCAGAGTCCCTTCCAGGTATCATTTAGTAGATAATATCAAGACTGCAGGCTTCCCGCCTTCCCACCCACTCATAGCACATAACATTAAAAATACTATAAGAATAATTAAAATTATATTTCTGTGCTTGCAAAGTGTCATTCTGAGGCTGAGTTCTGGATGCTCTTTTAAAGGCTTAATTCATCCATGGATCAGAACGTACTGGAAGCTTTTGGTTCTCAGCCTGTGTCAGTCACGGTAGGGCTCAGACAGTATGACAGATGAGGACTCCTGCTCTTGCATAACTGATAGTCTGGTTCTGGAGACCAGACTTGCCTGAACATTCTCATCAAACAACTTGGAACCACACATAAGTAGATCTCATATTGATAGCTAGAGCTATGGGAGTAAAATAAAAAAAAGGAAACAGGAATGATTTTGATAAGCTAGAATAAATAGGAAGAGCTGCTTGATTTAGGAGTGAGGCCTTAGATGCTGCTAGGAGGACACTCAGAGTTATTAATTGTTTATTACACAAGAACCAGAAGATTCTATCCCCAAATATGCAAGGTTAACATTAACAGCTTAAGACAGCATTAGCTCTGGTAAAGCTGGTTGCCTGGAGATCTCTTGTCGTGTCTTTTTTTGCTCATCAAGACATCAAGCTTGACAAGTCATAGTGGTAGAGTAACAAGTGTTTTCTGTTAGGATTATTTTTGAACTGCTTCCCATAAAACGGCAGTAAATGATATTGTTATGGAGTCCTAGTACTGTAGGTAGGTACACCGTAAACCAACATCCCTGTGGATTTACCTCCCTGTATCTGACCCTTTATCACCAGTGCTTGACTTTAGATTGCTCCAGTGCACGGAGAGGAGGGTAGGGGACACAATGGAGGGGGCATGCATTTCTACGCATCTCCCCAGTTGGACTTGAGAACCATCTACAGATCTAGCAGTATATGGAAAGGGAACGGCAGTCGTTTAGATCAGCACTGGAAGCTGTGAATACAGTCAATATGTCTACTGAGTGGTACATATGTTTGACTGGAAACAGACACATGGGTTTATGCGTATATAATTTAGTCTGTGCAGGGCAAGTGAATTCTCTGGGGTCTTTCATGTTCACCACTCAACCTTGAAGACAAAAGTTCTACAATTGGCCCAAAGGAAGGGAGAGGCAGCCATGGAGGAGTCAAGTGTGGGGCAAGTTCCTGGAGTAACAGAAGATGCTGTCACTGGGCCACTACCACCACACTTACGTTTTCCATACACACAGCTGGGACTGCTGGAAAAGCCCCAGTCATGGCGAAGCTTAGTCCCAGATTCCAAGTCCCCTGTGGGTCCCTGAAATACCACACAGACTTCTCATCACAGTGCCCACCCACCATTGGCCTGGCTTCTTAAAAGCCCTGAAGAACTGTAAAGATCCCAATCTCCCTTCCCTTTAACTAGAGCAGGGGCTGCTAAACGGCCTCTTGCTGCCTTTTGCGTGTGGTGCTAATTAACATGATCCAAGTTACAATATGTGTTAAAGATTCCAGTTTTGTTACTTATTTAATGAGCTTCGTGGGATTTGAACATGAGGCTCAAAGTAGCAGGGGAAACCTCATAATTAGTTTCAATTACAAGAAGTTCCTACGCATTAAGACTATTTGATAAACTGCAGAGGGAAGGAACTACCGAGCAGATACAAATCCCTAATTTTGTTGCATTTATTATTATACTTATTTTCTTCCTAATTAGTACTGATTGGCTTATGATCCTAATTAATGCAAAGGAATTTGGAATGGTATACAATGGTATGGCTTAGAAGATGCCAGCATGTACAACTGCTAAATTATTGCTAATTGTTATTTACATGAGGCCTGGAAGACTAAGTAATGCAATGCCTAATTAGCATTAAAGATATGGTATCCATTTCCAATTTACACTAAGGCAATGGAGATCAAATGGTTAGTTAAAAAAAACAACTCAATCTTTAGGTTCCAAGAACTTGCACCATTGTATAGTGACCTGCACCTAAGGGGAGACTGTTTCTTGTCTTCAATTGCATCTTGCCAGGGTTTGGCAAGAACTTTGCAAAAAAGTTCTACTGGAATACTCAGCATCACACTGGTAATGAATGGGCTGCGGTACTTAAGGATTAGCGATGGGAGCCAACTGGCAAAGAGGCCAAGCATAAGGCCTGGCTGTGTTCCAGCAGTGGAAGGTATGTGTGGTTGCTGGAGAGTGGGATCCTGAGCTGGCAGGCTTCTGGGAAGACCTAAGCCCATCTTGATGTCATGGTGGCTATCAGTGAGGTCCACGTTGTCCTAGGGATGCCTACCTGGAAAGCTAGATGATCAGCCAGTATCACAGGGCAGATGTTGCTTGCCCGATGGGGGTTGCAAGAGAAGAAGAGAACAAAGAGAAGGTCCTGGAATGGATAGACCTAAATTTCAACTCTTAGCCCCATCGCCCTCCAGCAGGCCTGCTCGTTCATGATTACACACCTTTCCACTTGGCAAATGGTGCCCCTCATTCTCATCTGCTCTCCCCTGGTGAGTGATGGGGCTCCAAGGGAACACTCTGGGTAGGTGGAGGCCTGCCTATTTGCTCCCACTGGGTTTTGCACAGGACTGTCTGTCTGCCATTTTGCCTTTTACCTATGCCCCCTTTCTTCAACCAGTCCCCCGTCTTTTCCCCCTTTGCCCCTGCCTTCTCCTTTGCTTCTGCCTTAATCCAATCCTCTGTGAAATGAAAATGAAGAGCATTGGAGGAGGAGCCGGAAGACCGGCCTGACTGGACTTTTTACAGGAGTCATTTCACGTCTCGGGACTGGAGTTTCTCCATCTTAGGAAGTGAAATGTTAACATTTGCTATTCTCTCCCTTCCTCACAGCAGTGCCTGGATGCGCAAATGGGATAACACATGTGGAAACCCTTTGTAAATTATAAAGTTGAATGTAAATGGGAAGGATTCTTAGAGTCGGTGCAACCATTTTACTTCGCAGGTGGAAGTATCAGCGCCTGACAGAGTGAAGGCGGAGGCAGCCGTGCTTCCCCCCGGCCCTGTGGTGCTGACACACGCATGAGGCACTGCCCAGAGGTGCAGGTAGAGCTGAATGAAGCCTGAGAGAGAAGCTGGCTTCGGTCCAGACCCCTCAACTCCACACAGGAAGTCTCTCTCCTCCACAGGTTCTGAGGACTTCGTACACTGAGAGCCCTGTTTACTGAGCCTCTGGGCCGGGGCAAGCAGACTCCAAGGTCTGTGATGTTCTGAGAGATTGTTTTGGGAAGACTTTTCATCATCCAGGTAAACATCGATCCTGGCCATCAGGCTTTATTTAAAGATGCCATTCTCTGCAGCCTCATTCATTATATATATATATATATATATATATATATATATATATATATATATATATATATATATATATATATATATATATATATATATATATAT